>NW_022145610.1:16213298-16323298 GCF_000002235.5 Strongylocentrotus purpuratus
AACGGGAAGAAGAGATGAAAGGAAAGATATATAAAGGGAATATGGGCACATAGAGAGAGAAGGAGGGAGAAAGAGAGAGGGATAGAGGGGAGAGAGAGAGAAAGAGGGGGGAGGGAGGAAGAGAGAGAGAGAGAGAGAGAGTCGGGGTGTGAGATCAGAGGGAGAGGAGAAGAGATTCAAGATTCAATATTTATCTAAAACAATGCATTCATGAACAGTAACAACAAGTTCATCTTCAACAAGAATAAATTCATGAACAATAACAAGAAAAGTTATAAAGTCTTTGAAAATGTGCAAAACAGCTGGTCTGTAAAAAAGCACAGCTTGTTGAACACAGATCACCTGTACAAGAACAACAACACTTTCTTGTCTAAAGAAGTAAACTAATAATAAAATAGAATAGAATAGAAATAGAAATAGAAATAGAAATAGAAATAGAAATAGAAATAGAAATAGAAATAGAAATAGAAATAGAAATAGAAATAGAAATAGAAAATGAAAAAGAAATAGAAATAGAAATGAGGAAGGTGAATAAATGTACAATACAAGATATAAAATCATAGTTTAATTCGCTCTAACGATCGGTCGACAGAAAATACTAAATGGTCAATAAGGCAGTTCGTGGAAGTTCACATAACAATAAAGGGGCTATCTTCCCACATTCTACAAGTAACTTGTTTCATATTAATTTCATATTACTAGTATTGGTATGTTTTTATTAGTTTCTTCCGGTATATATTTAGTCTTTTCTGAAAGGAAAAAAAAATGAGAAAAGAAAACCTCATGGCAGACCATGATAAAGAATCAATCACGACTAAATGTGATAGATAATAAATTAATGTTATGCAAAGCGCTGGAAAATCCAGACAAAAGATATGAATTTTTCTAGACAATTTTATTTCTTCACCACTATATTCAGATTTTTGAATATAAGTTAACACCCCGATCGAAGCACAAAAAAGCACAAATAGAAATATATGAATGAAAGAAAGTTGGTAAGAAAACACCTGTCAAGTTGCTCACCTAGATTAGACGTCACTGGGCTCTGCTGGTTTAAAATAACGAAGATAACGTAGAAAGATAACTCCATCTGCAAATAAATCGAATAATAATAAAAAAATAGTCACATTTGTATAGCGCTTAATACATGCTTCTAAGTGCTTTACATTGCAATTATAATTACCCAGGTCATTAGATTCAATTGCTAATCAACACATGTTGATAGTCACGTTTGTATAGCGCTTAATACAATATTTCTAAGTGCCATTGCAATTATAATTACCCAGGTCATTGGATTCAATTGCTAATCAACACATGACAGTGCATACGCTCCGATTCCTGGGGAGTATTCCACCATGCGCCAATTTACAAGCGCACCCATGTCAATCAAACCACATTAACATTTAAATCCTACCGGGTATCCATTTTACACCTGTGTGGAGAGTGGCAAATGCAGATTAAAGTCTTACCAAACGACATTCATGCCGCGGTGGGACTCGAACCACGAACCATGTGATCCACAGTCCGGTGACATATTCACTAGACCACGACACCTGACTGCTAATGACTCACTGACGATTTGCACAGTGTTAAAAAAATAACATCCCCTCGGCTATTCTTGTTACCAATCAGATTCTCTTTTAGGAGTGATATATGTTTCTTGAAGAAGTATAATATCATTTTTGTTCTTCCAGCAAGCAGAATATCATTTTTCTTCTACATTGGCATGGAATACATCTTTAATACATTGTATGATAGGGGTATTAATTGTGTATCATTTATGATGTAATGAAAACCCAATGTTTGGAAACGAGCAAAGTATTTTCAGACATGTACCTTCTTCAGTGATAGAAATCGTGAAAATATTGTGTGAACAAATATTATAGTCACAAGTCATCATGTTTACATGAGCTAGGTATAGCGTCGATTATTAATTTATGTCTCACAACCACATGCAACAAAACTGAAATACCACTATGTATTTTGAGAAGCACACTCGGGAACTCGAAACCCAAGTCTAGAACTGATCTACATGAAAGTGGACCTTCTCTGGAAGTTAATGCAATTGAGATTAGAATATACTTTTTTTGGTGGACAGTTGCTAAAATCAATTTTGATTTATCATTATTGATAAACTTTTTTATATACACACTGCACTTTATAAGGGGGGGGGGGAAGCAAAATTATTAAACCAGCCTATGTATCAATGAACTAATAATATTCCACAGTAACATCAATCAAAATATCTCTGCAAATGACGATTGTTAGTTTCCTAAGCACACTTTGCTGTGGTCTAGAACCTTTCGTTCTAAACCAATAGTATTGTACAGAAGTGCTTGTGGCAGGGACGGATCCAGCCGCGGCGGCAGGGGAGGGGGTCCAATTCGTGAGAAAATATTTAGCGTTCGTTCAGGAGGGGGGGGGGGGTAGTGAGCACTATTTTGTGTTTGTCCTCGAGAAATCGCACCCCCCCCCCTTGAGCGCCAGGGGAAGGGGGCCCATCTCCAAAAAAATGTTAAATTGCGGTGTTTTTACACGTTTTTTTCCCCAGGGGGGGGGGGGGGAGGCCTCCCCCCCCCCTGGATCCGCCACTGGCTTGTGGCCTGGCAGTAGGTACAGACATCAGTTTCTTATAATACCTCATTATGGAGTACACACAAACAACAAAAATAGTCTCGTGTAAGTGTTAAATAAAGCTCCCTTTCATTATCATCTTGTCCATTCTTTTCCTTTCCTTTATACGTCCTTCTAAATTCCTGTAATCGGCCCATATGCGGGATTTTTGACAAAAGTATGATACCAACAATAGTTTTAGGACATTGGGGTTACCGAAAGCCTCAATTTGTGAATACTATCATTCATTTATTCATTTATGGATTTGTTTAGTGAAACCTACTTATTCAGGTCAAAACATCAACAAAGCTGTATTTTTCTTTATCACGATTCTTATTAAGGATATAAAACATTATAAGCATGTCAAATACATGTACAACAAAAGATACAAAAATGAATTAATGCCCGTTACACTTGAGGCATTATTTGTTTTTCTTCAAAAGACTATTTAAATAAAAAAATTGATGCAATTTGTATAAAGGTAGAGAGTAGATGGATGGTAGAAAATATAAAAGATAGGGGGAGAGTATTCAAATATAACACCTTTTTTAACATCATTTACATTATTTTCAGTCATTTTTGGTTCAAGGAATATCATTCTTTGGATTGCAAATAAATCATCTATATTTCACTTTTTGAAGAGATATAACGATTTTATTCCATTTATTTACCAGAGAAAACCTCCCACACAAGGCAAGGAACATCCTTAGTCCACTCAAAGGTAAATCAACCGTGTCGATGATTTCCTTTCAAAAATCCCTCTCTTAGATCGATATTGTCAATGGAGTTAAAGAGTTATGAAGAATATTGAGACGAATCCTGAACCTTTAAGTACTTTTTTCCCATTTGCAACCAAGGAAAGTCATCTCCTCTTTTCTCAAAATGTAAGTAACCAGTGTTTTTTTTTCCCTTTTTCACAGACTGAACTCGTTGAACTCAACTTTGGAAGTCTTCTTTCAATGATCTTCTCATTTAACGCAGAAAAATCCAAACAGAAGATCCTAGGAATCACTAAACATGAAGATGATTTTGCACGCTCTTCTGAAGAAAAACCGCTGTTATCTTGATACGTTTAGTTTGCGAAATGCTCAATGATAGCATGAGGCAAATGAGAGACAAATGTGTAATAGATGCAGCATCCTGAAATGTTGTGAGGCGTTAATCACCATGGCACCAAACTCGTATTTTTATTTATGTTCTCTTTAATGTTGTGACTGACTGCACGCGACGTATTGGTGCGATAAATGGTTATCTCTAATTGCTACGCCGCGGTCCCGCGCATCACCAAGTCCGACATCAAAACAAATAGTTACCTTAATACCTCCACCGGAATCGGTTTGGAATCAGTTTGATGGTCTGACCAACATACTTTCTTTTCAATCGACCCCCTTCTCTCTCCTTCTCTCTCTGCCTTTACATACAATTCTTCTTTCAATATTTCATATTCCCTCCTGGTTCACTAGTAGTAGTAAAAGGTAGTAATTATAGTAGTAGTGTAGTAGCTAAAGAAAACAAGAGATTATGGTAGTAGTTGTCTCATGCACCGCCAGGGGGGGGGGGGGGGGGCATCACTTGTTTTTCCACCAGTCACCTGGAGTTTCGGACCGTTAGGAACAATAAGAGGCAAGCTAGCTACTAACACTTTTCGATCGTTTTCAATGTGGATGGATTTATAGCAAAAGGTTCTTAAATGCAATTTCATTAATGCATTCTTCAGAATACAACTGTTGGCTGTCAGGGAAGAAGAGAGTAAAATCTTTTTATTACGAAACTCGAAAGAAGTCCTTCTACACGACGAAGCATTGCACGTAGAGGACCTGTTAAATAAAGCTTGAAGGTCCAATCAAATGTACTTTGATTTTGAAAAGAAACAAGAAAGTATACATTCGCGTAATAAGGAGTATTTTTTTTAAAGATGTGTAGCAGTTTAATAAGCTGCCCCGTTGGGAGGTTACTCTTCGATTTATTTCGCTAGTGTCATTTTCAGAACTCGGAAATCTTTTCAAGTAAGTAAAATCTTCAACGCCAAGAAACGCTTTGTGTCTAAACGCGCACGGCTGCATCGATAGCTACACGTAACATGCTAAAAAATACCTATCCTTTTCCCGCATATCTTGACTTCAATTCTTTTCAATTTAATTTCGATTTGTATGCACCACAGTAATTCCTTGAATGATTTTATTTATTTATAATATTTTGTCAGGGTAGCTTTTTCAGCAATAAGTAGTGGTCTTCCATGGGGCCCTGAATAAACATGAACATATTTACATTAAAAAACATAACGTTTGTACAGAACAGTCCATAGTACAGTGTACATTTAGAAAGATGTAACACATCAGTAATAGACGTGGCACAAACGAATACTCGTTTGCAAAATAATCATATATCATTAACCTAGTTCAACTGTAATACATATAAGAAAATATTGATTAAGTCGCAATTATGTGAATAATCATGAGCTGAGCAGTTCGGATAGATATAATGAGCTGTTTACAAACTACAACTTCGTTTAAAGCTTATAGGAGGGATTAAACCCTCCCCCCTGCAAGTTCACTGGACAGTTGGTTATCTCATCAACTCAGCTCTCAGTTAACATAAGAAAAAGAGGATCATGGGGGACCAATGGTCACCGATTAGGCATTGTTTAATATAGAGAGGGAGCAAGTAGCTACAAGTAGGACAGTGAGGCCTTTAAACAATCTCTTAACTGGATGGACAGAGGAAGCCATTCTCACATTATTTAACACGTTACAGTATACTTCCGTGTATTAACGAAGCATGAATAATAAATTTATAATCAGTCGTGGTGTTTCGATATATATGATATGTTCTCATTATTAATTCATAAGTGAATTCAAACTGATTGTGGTTTCCACTTTACAATTTACAAGGAATAGTTTGACCTAGTTAGTCATAGGAAACAGAAACTTGTTTCTTGTAAAGATACATGGGGTGTGGAGAGAGATAGAGAGAGAGAGACAGAGTGAGAGAGAGAGAGAGAGAGAGAGAGAGGGGGGGGGGAGTGAGAGTATGTACGTTGGTGAGAGAGACGAGGAAAGGGGAGAGCAGATGAGAGAGAACATAATTATGGACCACCTGATCGATTGAAATTACGGAATTACTGAAATGAGAAAAGACGGAGAAGAGGGAGGAGTAGCTGTATTTTTTCAAGGAAAGTTTACAAGGAACATGAAACACTGAAAAGCAAAACAAAGTTGTAGATAGAGACAAAGGCAAATATACAAACGCGAAAAGCGGGAAAAGCAAATACTTTGAAGATAGAGAAAACGAGGAGGAGCAGGAGAAAAGCAATCTAAGTATATAGACAAATATGTGGTATGGAATATGTTATGTATTCACGGTTAAAAACAAATACAACTAGAAAATTTAATTCGTCATGGGGACGAATTAGGTGGTCTGTCTTCACTTATGATAGATTTGAGAATGGGAGAAGTTATATAGACATGTAAACAATGATGATCATGATGACCATGATGATGATCATGATAGTAAAGGTGATGATGATGATGATAATGATAATGTTATATGATGATAAAAACGATAATGCTAATGATGATGATGAGCATGAGCATGATCCTGACATCTGACTGAAAGAAATGAGAACATATTAAGATAGCCTATAGTCTCAGCTACACCATACTAGAATTTTGGAGAAAACTGTTGAATAACAACCGAGATAATGGTCAAAACACATTGTCATGCAGATTCATGTTTTGAAAAAAGTGACCTCCCATAGACATAACACGCAAATATGACAAATTATGCATTGTCGTCTTTAATCGAAAATTTCACTATGATGACGTCATCCATATAAAGAAAAATGGCATATTTCTGATAGAAAATTATCTCAGCTACAATATATCGAAATCTGGGAGAAAATCGATCACCGATAAGTGAGATAATCTCAATTAAACAAAGACAAAAATAACGTCATCAACAAAATACATTTGTTTGAGTTTAGATGCCAATATGATGACTTTGTTTCACTTTGTAAGAGTCAGGGTGGTATGAAATCAGATCTCCAACTCATGCTTTCTCCAACCATGATATAAAAATTGGGGGTCGTTGCAGGCGCGGATCCAGGGGGGGGGCCGAGCGGGCCTTGGCCCCCCCCCCCCCCCGCAAAAAAAAAAAAAAAAAAAAAAAAAAAAAGAGAGAAGAAAGGAAAAGAAGGGAAAGGGAAAGAGGAGAGAAAGGGAAAGAAAAAAGAGGAAGAAGAAAAGAAAAGGGGGAAAAAGGAGATCGGGGGGGGGGGGGCGAAAGGGCCTTGCCTCCCAGGCTGTTGACCCCCCCCCCCCCCCCTCCCCCCAATCAAAAAAATAAGAGAGAAGGAAGGAAAGGGAAAGAAAAAAGGAAAAGAGGAGATACTGGCGTACCGATGGGGGGGGGGGGGGGGGCTTGGGGAAAATCAAATTCAAACGTGGTTTATTTCTAATTCCACAACGGTGGATTACAAATAATGCTGATATGACATAATTTCCGAGATTTTTCCTCACTTTTTAGTAAATTATACGTTTGTATGTGTTTGTTGGAAAATGACAAATTCCTAAATTTACAGCCAGGCAAGAAATATGATTCTTGAGATTCCTACATGTCAGTGCCCGAGGTACGGCGGGGATCGGGAGCACCGAGCCCCCCCCCCCCCCCCCCCCCACCCCCACTTTTTTGAAAAAGTATATTAAAGAGAAATAATATAGAATGAGAGCAAGAATGAAAGAATAGTTAACTGCCAGTGTTAAAAAATAATGAGGCATCAAAATATGCCCATCTGACCGTGATTAATGCCTAAAACCCCTAAGCCTCCGGGGGCTCTGCCCCCTGGATTCCACCTAGGGCCCTACGGCGGGCCCTTAGATGATCATCTGACGGTAATTTAATGCCTCAAATCCCTGATTTTTGGCGGCTCCGCCCCCTGGACCCCACGCCAAATAGTCACCTGCCAGTGTCACAAAATAATAAGGTATACAAAAAAAATGCTCATCTGACCTTAATTAAACGCCTAAAACCCCTGAGCTTCCAGTGCCGGCTCCGCCGCCTCGACCCCACCAGGGGCCCTAAGACGGGCCCCTGAATGCTTATCTGACCGCTTGCGGGGTTAGACAAGGTATCAAAATGTGTTTATCTGACCGCAGACGCGTAGCCAGGGGGGGGGGGGGGGGGGGGGGGGGGGGGGGGGGGGGGGGGGGGCGGTTCCCCCAAATCGGAAGAGGACGTAGGAAGAAAAAGGAGCAGACAAAGAATATCTTTGAAATTCAGACAAGGATTAACAGTATAGAGAACGGTACAACGCATCGGCTTCTTTCTCTAATAATTTAATGAAACGTCACAGCGTCGCGCAGGAGGGGAGGGGGGGTGGGAATGAATTCAGACAAGGATTAAAAATCGAGAACGGTACAACGAATCATCTTCTTTCTCTCATAATCTTATGAAACGCCAAAGCTTCCGCGCTTCGCGCGGGAGGGGGGAACCTGAATTCAGACGAGGATTCAGAGGCGAGAACGGTAATACGAATCTTAAATGGCTTAATGAAACGTAAAAGCTTCCGCGCTTCGCGCGGGATGGAGGGGGAACTAAATTCCGATGAGGATTATTTTCGAGAACGGTACAACGAATCGTCTTCTTTCTCTAATGATTTAATGAAAATTAAAAGCTTCCGCGCTTCGCGCGAGAGGGGGGAACCTGAATCTAGACGAGGATTAAGAGTCGAGAACTGAACAATGAATCGTCTTCTTTCTTTAATAGTTTAATGAAGCGTCAAAGCTTCCGCGCTTCGCGCAAGAGGGGGAGGGGGGAGACTGAATTAAGACAAGGATTAAGAGTCGAGAACGGTACAACGAATCGTCTTCTTTCTCTAATGATTTAATGAATCGTAAAAGCTTCCACGCTTCGCGCAGAAGGGGGAAAACTGAATTCAGACGAGGATTAAGAGTCGAGAACTGTACAACGAATCGTCTTGTTTTTCTAATGATTTAATGAAACTTAAAAGCTTCCGCGCTTCGCGCGGGGAGGAGGGGGGGAGGGAGAATCTAAATTCAGATGAGGATTATTTTCGAAAACGGTACAACGAATCGTCTTCTTTCTCTAATGATTTAAGGAAATTTAAAAGCTTCCGCGCTTCGCGCGGGAGGGGGGGGGGGGGGGGGGGAGGGGAAACCCAAATTCAGACGAGGATTAAGAGGCGAGAACGGTAATACGAATCTTTAATGGCTTAATGAAACGTAAAAGCTTCCGCGCTTCGCGCAAGAGGGGGAGGGTGGGAGACTGAATTTAGACAAGGATTAAGAGTCGAGAACGGTACAACGAATCGTCTTCTTTCTCTAATGATTTAATGAATCGTAAAAGCTTCCACGCTTCACGAGGACGGGGGAAAACTGAATTCAGACGAGGATTAAGAGTCGAGAACTCGACAACGAATCGTCTTCTTTCTCTAATAGTTTAATAAATCGTAAATTTTTTCCGCGCTCCGCGCGGGAGGGGAAAAATTAAATTCAGACGAGAATTATTTTCGAGAATGGTACAACGAATCGTCTTCTTTCTCTAATAATTTAATAAAACGTCAAAGCTTCCGCGTTTCGCGGAGGAGGGAGGGGGGGGGGAATCGCCCCTCCCTGCACCGACCCCCCCCCCGCATTACGTCACTGTTGGTCACTATTACGTACCAATATTTGGCTCGCATAATTTCAAATTTGGGCCCCCCCCCCTAAGAAATCCTGGATCCGCGCCTGGGTCGTTGGACTATCTGAAGAGCAATTTCGATTTTTAAAATGGCATGTTTTTGATCACATTTGCATTATATTGCCCATAGCAGCACGCGCAGATTTTGAACTTTGAAGCACGCTCACGGCCTTATGAAATATGAAGAGTGACTGAAATTAATGTAAATTGTCAATTACGTTAAGAGGAATCTAAATCATGTAAACATTTTGAATTTGACCTTTTCCGCACGCTGTGAGCGCGCACAACGCGCGCGGGGACACGCACGGACGGAAATTTTTGAAATGCTTAAAATGACCTGATTCGTACTCTCGTTTAATAGTTAAGTGATTTTGAGCAATTTTAAATTTTGACGCGCGCGTTTGCGCGCGTCATGACTTTTATTTGACCTTTGATGACACGACCTGTTGACCCTTAACCTGAAGTATATGTGATATGAATATTAATGAACTTTGAGTACGCATCATGAAGATATGATGGATAATGTGAATTCAAAAAATGGCGCCTGGATGACGTCACGATAGTTTGATGACCCTGAAAATCTTCCTGTCACGTCTCATGATGATTACCTATAACTGTGTCAAAATTGAGAGAAATTGGGTGGATGGATATTGAGAAATCGGTTGCACAAAAAAGTGGAGAAATAAATAAAAATAATATTCTCTATTCTGTTAAAGCGTCTCTCAAAAAAACTCTTATTTCGAAGTTTCTACATGACTGATTACAACATGCAGTAGGCAATTATCAAATTTTGGTCACATTGCAGCTCAGTCTTGCAAATTTTGTTTTCTATTTCGTATTTTTAGTTTCCTTTGTTGTAAAGGCTATATTTGTTTCCACTCCACTATACCACACAGAGCTACGTGCATTTCTACTATTTGTTACAAACACATACAAAGAAGCACGCTCGCGTGCACACGCACACACACATACGCACGCACACGCACACACACACCATATATATATATATATATATATATATATACACACTTGCACAACACACTCACCAACTCAAACATAAAGATCGTTTAAAAACTTTTTCATTTTTTTTTTTTTTTTGAGGCTGCCATTCTTGTCAAGCTTTGCTTATGAGTGCGGTCTTCTGCACTTTTCCAACAGAATAGTTCGGATAATACTTTTAATTTATGATTATATATTATGGAAATATTAAGTTTCGTTATTATATGTACATATATTATGTAAAAAAAAACATTTTGACATGAAGAAGTTATTGTTTGTTTATGTTGTATTATACTTTACATTTATATGTTCTTTGTTATTGAGTTATATTTCATATGGAAAAAATGCAGAAATATAAACAAAATCAATACTATATTTTTATTTGTGAATTCCCTCATTCAATTAAGACCAAAAAACGTCTTTAAAACATTTTTCTTTACATGGTCTATTTGTGGGTTCAATGAAAGATATTTGCGTTCCATTACAGTTTATAACTCTAATTGCTATTCCGCGGTCACACCAACTAGTACGACACCAAAACAAATAGTTACCTTACCTCCATCGGTCAAGAATCGGTCGGTTTGGAGTCAGTTTGGAATCAGTATGGTGGTCTGACTAACATATCAGTACTTTCTTTTCAATCGACCCCCTCCCGTCTCTCTCTCTCTCTCTCTCTCTCTCTCTCTCTCTCCTTCTCTCTCTGCCTTTCTATACAATTCCTCTTTTCAATCTTTCATATTCCCTCTTGGTTCACTAGTAGTAGTAGTAGTAGTAGTGTAGTAGTTCAATAAGAGATTATGGTAGTAGATGTCTCATGCACCACCGGGTGTTCTTCCACCAGGCTTCAGGAGTTTCGGACCGTTAGGAACAAGCTAGCTCCTGAAACTGCCCAAGGTTGATTTTTAAAACCTACTTTGCGATCGTTTTCAATGTGGTTGGATTAGCAAAGGGACCTTAAATGCAATTTCGTTAAAGCATTATTCGGAGTTCAACTGTTGGCTGCCTTGGAAGAAGAGGGTAAACAATTTTAATTACCAAATACGAAAGAGGTCCCTCTACTCGACGAAGCATTGTATATCGAAGACCTGTAAAATATAGCATAAAGGTCCAATTAAATGTACTTTGATTTTCAATAGAAACAAGATATAATACATTTGCATAATAAGCATTGTTGTTTTAAGGTTTGTGGCTGTCTAAACATTTGCCCCATCGACAGGCTACTCTTCGATTCATTTCGGTAGTGCCATTTTCAGAAAGGAGGTTACCGAGGGAAATTTTTTCAAGTAAACAAAATCTTCAACGCCAACAAACGCCTCGTGTCTACGCGCACGATTGCATCAATAGTGACTACACGTAACTTTATATGCTTATAATACCCATCCTTTTCCTAGCCTTTTGACAAGGCCTCGTTGACTCTGGCTAAGCGGCTGAGATGAGTCTAGATACCCGGAGTGAACGCGCGACCGAATGACGAATGTCAGGTCTGGACAATTCGCACTGGCGTTCATTCAGGTTTTCGCGATTAGTCTCTTTTTAGTCGCTCGGCGTCTATCAGGCATGTGGCCTTGTTTAAAGGCTATCCTTTTCCTGGTATCTTGACTTCAATTCAATTTAATTTAATTTCGATCTGTATGCACCACAGAATTCTACCTATGATTGTGTACCACGTACGTTACAGTGTAAGTCGGTGTATAAACTAAATATGCATGATTAATAATGGATTTCTAATCAGACGAGGCGTTTCGATATACTATATTTTAATTCATGACCAATCCATTATTGGATTAAAACTGAATATGGTTTTCACTTGATGATTGACAAGGATGCCAAGTTGGAATGGTTTTACCTATCTAGTCATAGGAAACAGAAACTCATTCTCGAAAAGATACATGGGGTGTGGAGACAGAGTGAGAGATTCAGAGTGGGAGAGAGAGAGAGAGAGAGAGAGAGTGTGTGTGTGTGTGTGTGTGAGAGAGAGAGTGAGAGAGAGAGAATGTGTGTGCGTGGGTGAGAGGGAGTTGGATAGAAAGAAAGCGCGAGAGAGAGCGCAGATTAGAGAGAACGTAATTATTGACCAGTTTTACGGAATAACGGAAATGAGAACAGAAGGAGAAGACGGGGGAGTAGTTGTATTTTGTAAAGGATTGTATACAAGAAGCATTGAAGACTGACAACAAAATGCAGTTTTAGATAGAGACAAAGGCAAAGATACAAACGAGAAAAAGGGAAGATGCAACGAATTTGAAGAGACAATAGAGAGGAGGAGTAGGGGAAAAGCAATTTAAGTTATACACAAATATCTGAAGAAGTGAGGATGAAATAAGTTTTCCCTGTCAATTTTCATTGTTTTCAATCCATTTGATAAATCGTTCACTTCATTCAATGTAGTGAAAACACCGTTTTTGGCGGAGACAGTCTTTCAATATGCTATCAAGCCATTTCATTTATCGTATCGAACACGGAATGCCGCAATTTTATCATTCGAATTCAGTCCTTCTGGCGCATGCGCCAAGATTCATTCAACTCCGTCGTTAGTAAATGAAGGGTTATCTAGGGCAGGGTCGTTCGCAGGGGTGGGGGGTTGGGGGTTCAAACCCCCTCCTTTGGTATTTTTATGTGTGTCAACCCCCCTAAAAAAAAACTAAAACCCCCCCCCTTTTTTTTTTTTTTAAATATTTTTTTAAATAAATAAATAAAAAATAATAATAATAAAAAAAAAATTATGCCCACGGCTAACGTAAAGTGACCTTACCCCCCCCCCCCCCAACGAAAAAATGTCAAATTTTCAAATTTCGAGCCAAAAAAAAAAAAAAAGTGTCCACTTACCCTGTCATACAGCCATTTTTAAACGGAGGTAGTCTCCTGGACGCTAGTGCATAGTGCACTGTATTTGGACATTAAATCGGGACTGTACTACTTGTAGCTATACTTGCGCCCTCTATATGGCCAACAATGCATTAGCGTTACCAGTTGATCCCCCATGGACCACGCAGGGAGGTCTAATCCCTCCTGGCAAAACTAGTGCAGATATTCTTTAATTTATTTATTTTTATTTCTGAGCACGAAGAATTCATGTTCTATTGAGACAGGGAAGTCACACCTTGGGTTGACAAGGGACAGACCCCCCCCCCTCCCTTTTCCCTCCCCTTCTTTTTCATAATGGTGGTACTTTAACGTTGTATCTTGTGCTGTAGTTCCTCTCCTTGAATAACTTGTTTATTATGTGCCTGTTTTGTCATCTGAGGGGCACAGTAGGGGGAATAGGACAATGCACAATAAACCGATAGCTTCTGCTGCGAACAACAGTTATATGAAAAGAGATGTCATAAATTTGATATCTTTTATAAGACTGTATGTCCTTTAACCTTCATACAAATCAGTTGCGTCTTGTTTGTGTTGTTTTAAACATTCCGTCTCTAAAATTACCTTAATTGTGGCTCTTAGCATATTAACACATGATAGACTCAAATCAATAGATTCCTCACTGCATACTAAATACTTAGCAAAGGACCCTTTTATCCAAAACAGTTGATTTTGCTTTCGTCAATATTTTAGGTTGCACACGTTTCTAAAGAAGTCCTGAAAAGTTAAAGAGATTTTGAAGAACTATTTTTGAGGAGCAAGCAATGGCGTATCCAACATAGAATCACGTCAACATCAGCCCCCTTGTTTGACTGCCCAGGAAGAAGAAGAAAAGAACTTGTTGTTTGTCTCCATCATGTGTGGCTGGTATTAAAGGAACATTCCATCTCCCCAGTCAGGAGGGAGTGACCCCCCCCCCCCTCCCCGCCCTGATAATTAATTTCTAGGTATGCCATTGCATGTTGTACGAAGTATTAAATCATATAATGAAAATTGAATTTCTAACGTTTTGCAATGAGCAAATTGTAGTACATCATGTTTAGATTAATTGCAGTATTAATGCGATAATCTTTCTTGTGTGAAGTGCTTTATTTTCGCTTTCCTTTTCTGACAATGATGCTTGGCAGTTATGTAATTTATTATTTTCTAGTGTCAAGTCTACTGATTATTATGTTTGGTATGCATTAAAACTTGTTGATATTCATAACTTTGCATTCCCCACTCTTCTTCTCTCCCTCTCACCTTCTCCCGCACGCTCTCTCTCTCTCTCTCTATCTATCTCTCCATCTCTCCTTCTATAGGTAATGTGGATGCTATTTGAACAAGCATTGCAAGTGAATTAAAAAGTTCGCAGTATATGAGAAGGAGTATTTTTTTTAATATTCAGTTCTTGGTTTCGGTAGGTATTATTGGCAAGAAATTATATATCGAGTACAAGAGGCGACATTACGTTTAAATACTATAGTATAGAGATTACAGAGGTATTGTGGGGCAAGGTTGTGTAGTAACTGGTACATCATTAACAACAAATGAAAGCTTATTCTTTATTCAATGGGCTGTCATTTAAGTGAGTGAAGAAATCCTAATGATGGTGCATTATTAGTCAGCATTCAAAACCACTCGAGCGTTTTTGCGTTAGCATCTTTCTATCCTCAACATAATTATCCTTTTATGTTAAAGAGCCCCCAACTGTACAACAATAGTAAATGTGCGAAAGTATGAGTTTAAAATTATTGTTTAAAATTGTCATTAGTTAAACAAGATTTTTTGCTTCTTCGTATACAGAGGCCCCCACCCCTGCCCCAAAACAGGTTAAAAAGAAAGAAGAAGACGGGCCCTACCCATACCCCCCCCCCCTGCTAAATCGCCGGCTGGGTCCGCCCCTGCGTATACATGCAATACTGATCGAACGATTTTCTTAACTACTTCACCAACCTGATACGTCCGATTAAAATTGTGTTCGAGAATTACACCAAGGTGTTTAGTGCCAGTTTCTAGTAATTAACCATTCATGAATATCTCAAAATTAAAAGTATTTCTTTACCGACGGGATGAAAACGATATAACTTTTTTGTCTGAGATAATAATCATTCCGTTATTTAAAAACCATTTTACTGAACTTATTATTCTGATTGTTAAATTGACTGCACTATCTTTATATCGAAATCGGAATTTAACACAGCTGTATCGACCGCATAAGGTAAGAGTTTTGTATGTGGATTAAAATTTAGATTCGAGATACCATTCATGAACATACAAAAAAGAAGTGGTCCTAGTATGGATCCTTGTGGGACTCCTCTTCGAACGGGGAGAAAGTCACTTGTTTTTCCTTTATAAAATCGCATAGCCTTCTGCCTGTTACGTAAGAATAAAACCATTCCAACTTAACTTCATCAATTCCAAAGTACGACACTTTTAACATGGGTATGTCATAGGGCATAATGCTTTTCTAAGGTCAAAGAATGCACCGACGACAAATTTACCTTCATCAAAGTTTTCATATAAAAAGTCGCATATTTCTGTTAAGCATGTTACGGCTGAGTGAGTGGGACATAAGACCTTCTGTAGAATGTTCTTTTTTTTTCTTTCACAACGCATTTAAAGCCATATAGATTTTTGGTGAGCCTCCTCCCCCCACACAATTCTTTTACTCCACTTTTTGCAAAGCAAGGTACTATTAACAGTGACCTGATGCTATGAAAAAATCACTTGCGCCGGTGTAAACAAATGAGAAGTGAATTATCTTCTACTCTTTAGTACATATTTGAATCATTTTTGCCAATCTGTGTTAATTTAATGCTTACCGAACATTTACATAGTGGATTATAAATCAACGTCTCTGCAGAATATTTAGGAGTTAAATATGTACACACTATATATTCACACTATCATTAATCACTGCACATGGCCTCTAAATGGCTATATAAGAAGGGCCGTTACTAAAGGGGGTAACATCCCTCCCCTTTCTAGCATTGTCTGCAAATCACAACGAAAACAACACATCTACTTTTTGTTCATCCCATCTTTTCTGAAATCTTTTTTTTGTATCCGTTGTCAGCCAATTTGTTTATCTGACGACTGTTTTTTTAAAAACAAAATCTCTGTAATTGGCACTTTTCAAAATATTTGTTTCCTAATTGTTGTGTTATTTCAAAATTACTATTATGCCATCCCTCACCCTCAGTTTCCAAGTGGTCTAGCAGCGCGCGTATTTATAGCTACGTGCTCTCTAGAAACAGTCCTAATCTTCAAGAAGTGCCGAATAGAATTTAGCTCCGGTTCGCCTTTCAAAAGCGAATGTAGAAGTCGCCAGACATTCTTCGCCGAGCAAGCACAAACCCTCGCAGGCGATGAAAGTATAACACGAGCAACGGACATCGGTAAGACACAACTGACTGCATTCCATGATGGACGAAACCGTGTATGATGACAGAACATAGGCATCGATGAGGGCGACATTGCTGGCCAGTAGTCGGAAGTTTTTGAAGCTCGTGTGACCTGTTTCAAAGGTTATAAAGTTAAAGATTAAAAAAAAATATGAGTTTCATTTTTAACCAATTTATTGTGAATTAGTGATAAAGTAAAGAGCTGCAATGAATTATAACCCTTCAGACAAATGTTTTGTCGCTGAACATTTAGGTTGTAGGGTTATACCCAGAGGCGCTGTAATGAATGTAACGGGTAAATGTATCTACATCCCAGTAATGACACACGAGGCGTTATTGTTACTGCGTCAGTGATTTGTGTGGTCTTTGACGCGCAGTGTTCAGATAGGGACACCGTACAATCAGTCAATGCAAATATTAGGTTTAATTAGCGTAGTATAGGTTGGCGTTGTGTCGACCTATACTACGCTAATTAAACCTAATATTTGCATTGACTGATTGTACGGTGTCCCTATAAAGACATAGCCCATGTTAACAGGTGTGTGTAGGTGGGCTAGGGGTGACTGCAACGCATTAAAACAAAATCATTTACCTCTGTCCCGAGAAGAGGAGGGACGTGTAGCCGACGACAATGCCTGGGTTGTGTGCGTTGACGTTGTTGCAGGAATGGTGTCGGTTGCCTGTTCAGAAGTAAGTGAAGCAGCATCTGTTGATCCTTGCTGTGTTGTTGACGTTGATGATGCATGTGAGGTTGGTGTTGTTGATACTGGACTGCTTTTTGTCTCACTGATCGCATCTCCGGTGGTTGACGAAGGTTGCGTAGAGCCCCTCGTTGTTACAATATTGTCAGTCTGAGTAGTGGAACTGGATGTATCGGATGACGTCATTTGATTTGGTGTGGTTTGGGTTGAACCTTCGGGAGAAGTGACAGCGCCTGGTGTTGTTTGCTGCACAGAACTCGTTTGGAAACCTGTTGACGTTGAAGTATAAATAGCGAGATAGTTTCGATGAAAAGGATGACAAATCTCAAAATAAAAGATGAAGATTAGGCATAAACGTTTTCCTTGGAATCCGTCAGTAAAATAATTTGTTGATCATCAATGACTTGCATTGAGGCAGAAACAAAATTTGCTTCGAAATATCCAAGACAACTACGTATATCTTGGATGCAATGAATAAACTGAATGTAAGAGCTTTTCTGTATACAACTGTAAAAACACATGAAAACCCACGGAAATTGAATTGAATCAACTGATATTGTTAAAACTGCTATGGATCATCAGTATATATTCACCTCCTTCTTTCTCGCAGATATAATGGTGCTTGTGACCACCATCACAACTGTTATCATCCACTTTCCATTTGTATGAATTTTTTGGTTCTATAGCGACACACTTCTCTCCTGCATCGAAAATCTCTGAACTCTCTGAACTACCTGAACTATCTGCGAATTTGGAGTAGGTCAGACTCGAACCGTCAAGCCAAGTCAGACTGGATAATACACCTATCCAATGCTTTTCCTTATTACTTTCACCAGATGGTATGTTATTCTGCATGAAGTTTTGTTCTTCCTGTGATCCTATGTAGACAAGATGCATTCCAAGGTCCTCGCAGGACGATTTCGACGAGACGAAGTTTAACTTGCTTTCTGAGAAATAATAACATGACCCTTCATTCTCACCTTGACCAGAATTACAAGCTGCAATTGAATGAGAGGCAGGGAAACAAAAAGACGAGAATGGGAAGAAAAAATTAATATCAGTTGCTTATAAAGATCGGTCGCCAGAAATATCAAACCATCATTTTGTCAATTAGTTGAAGTTTACATATTTATATAGGGGCTTTTTTCCCTTAGAAGAAGAAGAACAATATGGCAGGTCGTGATAAAGAATTAACTACAAGATTTGATGGATGCTATATTACTATTATACAAGGAGCTCGAAAATCCAGACAAAATATCGCCGGGAAAGTTAGTACAAATTATTTAGATAATATGTAGTAAAGTATTTTATTGTGAACAAAAACTATGTATTTTCTTTACAATAGTGTAATCGGCTTCTATTTGTTGTCACCACTATATTTGACGTTTGAATGTAAATAATCATCCCAATCGAGGCACACACGAAATCAATGTGATAGAAATATATAGATGAAAGAAAGGTGATAAGAAGACACCCATCAAATACTCACCTTGATTAGCAGTCACTGGGCTGTATTGGATTAATATAACGAAGGTAACGAAGAAAGATAACTCCATCTGCATAGATATAAAATAATTATATTAATAAAAGTCACTTTTGTGTAGCGCTTAATACTACGTTTCTAAGCGCGTTACATTATAATTATCATCACCCCGATCATTGGATTCAATTGCTAATCAACACATGGTAGTCCACGCGCTCCGCTTCCTGGGGAGTATTCCGCCGGGCGCCAATTTACAAGACTAGCGCACGCATGCCAATCCAACCACATTAACATTAAAATCCTACCGGGTACCCATTTAACACCTGGGTGGAGAGTGGCAAGTGTAGATTAAAGTCTTGCCAAAGTATGCATTAGTGCCGAGGTGGGACTCGGACCGCAAACCGTGTGACCCATAGTCCGGTGACATATCCACTAGACCACGATACCTCTACTAATGACTGACTGAGGACTAGTGGCCGAAAGCTCTTACCATAATGATCTGTATTATTATCATGATGTTATGATTGTAGGCCCTATATAAAATAGGGGGAAATGGTTGTATTACTCTGGAATAAGAATGAGGAAATATGCAAGAACGATACTTTCCAATAATTCAATTCAGATATTACACTTTAGCAACAAAGAGAACATTTATATATTTTTTTGATAAATATGCGCTTTTCTTATATTTTTAGAGTTTCAAATATGATTTTGGAAAACAAAACATTAATTCAACTAGGCCTATGCCACATGAATAAGGTTTTCCCTATGAATACAAATACATACCTCGAACTAATTGGTGTCTTGCAACTCACTGACCCTCAATATACTACCACTAAAGTGTATCCTCTCGCTTGAACGAGCTTCAGTTCAAATGCATTCTCATGAAGACGTCAACATTTATATATATCAAATCAGTGCCGACAGGTATGACATGACTTCCATCATTTAATTGATTGGGGGCCTAATACACGTAATCATAGTCATTGATACAGGGGTGATGTTGAAAATCTGGTTTTAATTGATTAAATTATGCTTTCCATGCATTACATTCATGATTCTGACCCACATTTACATTATTATACCAGTGATAAATCCCGCGCCTGACGTCAAGATCGGTGCAGGCAGTATTTGGTCGACTCATTCTTTGTACGCTATTTTATGTTTCGTACATTATTTTGACCCACATGACATCAGTGGTAAATCCCACTATGGTAGGCGGCCCTTTGTTAGCTAATCCATAAAGTATTAACGTTTTATCTAGAGCGCCTATTCTGATCACCATGGCACAGTTCGATACAATAGTTATTCCGAGAGGATTCGCTCGGAATACCATGCAAAAATTCGATATATTCGTAATCATGTTCTTCAATCAATGCAGAGGGGATAGACATTTTCCATCGATCATGTGATAGTAATGGGGGATAAACCTCTTTGAGGTGATGATGAAAGGAAAAGTAAAATGAACCTGAAATTGATATTGGTTTTCTCTTATAGATTGCAATGCACTATTTCTGAAGGTTAGCATTGGCGTTACCATTTGTCGATAAACAAGGGGGAATCCGCGAAATGTACCAGTAAAAACCACTGGTAATGAAAGATTTTTCATGTATTTCATGCATGACACTCCTAAAAGTAGGTATTCATTGATTTTAAAAACTAACTTTATTTTCATTATTGCAAAGTTGAAACTTTGATGCGACAAGGTTATCGAAATTCAATGCTTGGAAACATTCGAAGTAATGATTATTATAAATTACAAAACGCTTAAATACAGCCCTGGCATAGCACCTGGAGAGCTCTCCGAACGCTGCTGAGATGTGTGAGATCACAGTATAGACATGATTTGCACAAGCAGACGATGACCCTTGACATCTCACACATTTTCAGTGCCTGTGTTTTCATCTTCTCTTGAGTTCCTTCTCTTACTTCACTACCGTCAGGCTAAATGTATAATCTTTTGCCTCACTCTAAACCCCGCGCATGGTTTTATTTTGATGACAAATGCAGCGATACAAAAACATAGGAATCTGTCGCTCGTAAACAAAATAAGACGCCATTGTATATTCAGCTGCACACACCGCTGTATGTTCGGCGTTTCAAGAGGGAACAAATGCCGTTCCGGGTTTTTTTAATTTGAAAGTCTGGTTTCTTTGATTGTTAATTAACCCATATTCTGTGTATTTACAAGAAAAATATTTTATTTATCAGAATCGGATTATATCCCCTTTTATATACACTAAACTCATTATAATTTGACAAATAATAGCTTTGCACCTATGTTCATTTTTTATGGGATGTCGTCTACTTGGGCAGTATTGGTCCATATAGTGACTTCATTAAAACATCGTTATTTTTCCGGCGAATCTCTCGTATATCCCAGCTGCTATGGAAGTGGTTGTATTTATATTTTTATAAATCACCCGATATGCAGTTGACCTAAAACTTGTACGATGGCCATCTGTTAGCTTACCGGTTTCTAGTGATACAATAGTTGACATATTTGTGATTTTCTTTGAATTTCACCGTTAAAAGGGTTTACTTCGAATCATCGAGTCATCGCGTCGGATTGGTTGGTCATTTTTTAACCCGACCTTTTGTAAAAACATGCCCCTTTATTCACGAAATGTCGAGGGTAATATTTGTGAAACAAACCCTCCTCATCTACAAATGGTCTGGTCCGATTTACCTGACACTACGTGTGAAAACCCTACGGCAAATCTACGAAAGATCGCGTGACCTTCCGCTTTCGTTCCCCGAAAGGTCGTGTAACGCGACTACCCGACCGGACGCGATGACCTGATGATTCAAAGTAAGACCCTTTAAAGCGATTATGTGAAATGTGTCCGGTACGACTTAAATCATTTGTCAATTTACTTCACTCAGCCAAAACCTAGAAATATCACGATCATGGTCGTTGATTCATGGTAATGATACGACAAGAAGGTAATAATCAACGGTTTATCTCCATCTTTTTTTTCTCTTCATTTTGCCGAAATAATAGAGGTGTTATGGTCCAGTGGATAAGTCTCCGGAGCTGTGAACTACAAGGTACGGGGCTCGAGTCCCTGCCATAACACAAACATAAATCTACATTCGCCACACTCCTCACAGCTTGGTGAATGGTACCTCGAACGATTATTCCTGCCGGCAGCCGGAGTTATAAGCTAGGGTTTTAGTTTTCAAAGCCCCTTTGAAGCGCATAGCTGAAAGCCCCACTGTCCTACATGTAGCTACTTGCTCCCTCTATATATAACACTTCCCCAAACGGCGCCTGTTGGTCCCCCATGATCCTCTATTTCTTATCTTATTTGAGAGCTCAGTTGATGAGATAGACATAGTCAGTGACCTCGGTGTGTGGTTTAATCCCTCCTGGCAAAACTAGTGCAGATAAGCTTTATCATATCCCATATACTAAGAATCTTGCAATCTGATTGGTCTATACGAGGTCACATGATCAATGATAGATAAGTACTATCTCTCTGCGATAGGACTTTTGTATAGTAATTTTTTGCTGCGGCCCCACTTCCCCATTGAATACGCATAGCAAAGTAATATGCGAAATGTCAATGTCACTGTCAAAATGAGCGCGCATCGACTTTATTACATGTGTGCATGTTGTGCTTTGTAAATTCTAGCTGAAGCTAATTACTGTCTGCAGAATCAGTTCTTTTAAATATGTAAAATTCACTTAAAATAGATCTTATTGCCAATGTGGGATATAAAACAAATATTAACCTCCTTTACTTGGGCAATGGATACAAACTATCATCGGTTCGGTGATCTCGGGGCTATAACCATCATCCCTCGCCTTGCGGCTCGGGATGATAGTAGCCCCGAGAACACCTCGTCAATGATAGTTTGTATCCATTACCCTCGTACTCGAATAATATTTGCTTACTGTGTCATCCGCTTTACAAGAACGGAATATCATTACTATCCATAATAGGTGAACAGTTTTATCCGTATGAGATATATCCTACGGAATTTTCACCCTCCCCTCCAACTATTATGCCTGAATTACATTTGCCCCGGGCGCCGTACGATAAATTAGTCTATAATTTTCTGTGCGATTTCGGGGGCATTGTAGGAGGCTACGGGCTACGATGTTTGTTTTTAAAATATCTACGAGCACCGTGCCATTTCTTGTATTGGCCCTCGGGGGCAGGCCAATTCTTACAGAGGCTGCTTGGAGAGTGTACGGAAATCGTGAAATTTCAATGCAGTAGCCATGCAGTAGCCGTGCAGTCTTCGCAACCTTGGCGCGGAAATCGTACGGAGTCCGTCCAGCTTCCGTGCAAAGGTCCGCGGAGAAGGCGCGGTGACCATGCAGCCGCCGTGCCGTTTTAAGCGTTTTTTTGCCTAAATTTTCACCGAAAGATCGTGCGTTTGCTGCACGATCAGTGCAAGTCCTCCGCGTGATGCCCACCACGGGCTTACGATGTTTCAAAATTGTATAACTTTCTGCGAAACAAAATCGTAGCGGCCGCGGAGCCCGCGAATCCGGACGAAAATCTCACTGTCGCCTCCTGCCTCCGTACGGAGGCCGCACGGAAAAGGAGATATGGGCTGGATACGGGCTCCGTATATTAATCGCAGGCCAAGTGTAATCCACCTACCACACATAATGTCATGAGTGAAAAAATGAAGATTAATGATTCGCCAAAGGACGTTAGATTTTACTGACATTTTTTTTGCAAATAGATGGCCAGGTTTTACTATGCATACGCCGGCTTCGATACGCCACTGCACTGGTTAGTTGCATACCGTTATAAATATTTAACACATTGCCAGAGAACATTTAGTGTCGAGGTAGGACTCCAACCGCAAACCATGTGATCCAAAGTCCGGTGACATATCCACTAGGCCACGACGATTACTCTACTAACGAATCACTGAGCATTAGTGGACGAAACCGCTTACCATTTATTTATAATGGTATTACTCTGGATTAAGAATAAGGAAATGTACACGAACAATACCTTCCGAATGATTCACTTCAGATTTTACACTCTAGAGAGCAACGAAGAGGATGTTTTTCATATTCATGATATGTGTTTTTCTTATAACTTTAGAGTTTCAAATATGATTTTGTAAAAAAAACCCATTAATTTATGTATGACATATGAATATAATCTTGTTAATAAATCAAATTACATACCTCGACCTAATAGGTGTCTTGCAATTCACCAAACCTCGATACTACCAATAAAGTGTATCCTCTCGCTTGGACGAGCTTCAGTTCAAATTCATTCTCATAAAACCCTCAACAAGTATGACATGGATTCCATCATAATTGATTGAGGCCTAGTACACATAATCATATTCTTTGGTACCGGAATTATGTTAAAACTCTGGTCTAATTGATTATGATTTTTCATCAATTACTTTCATGATTCTGACCCACATTTTCAAATATCATGACATCAGTGATGAACCCCACTAGACGATGGTAGACGCTTTGTTAGCTAATCTATCAGGTATAAATTTGTTATCCAGAGAATCCATTGTGGTTATCATGGCAACGTTCGATATAACAGTTATTGGACGATGCGCTCTGAATACCACGGAAAAGCTCGTAATCAAGTTCTTCAATCATTGTAGAGGGGATAGACATTTTTATCGATCATCTAATAGTAATTGGGGATGAACCTCTTTGAGGTGAAGATGAAAAGTGAAATGAACCTGAAATTGATATTGGTTTCGTTTCTAGAATGCAATGCACTATTTCTGAAGGTTAGCATTGGCGTTACCATTAGTCGATAAACAAGGGGGATCCGCGAAATGTACCAGTAAAAGCCACTGGTCATTATATACTGTTTATGTACTTCATGCTTGTATGACACTCCTTAAAAAAGCTTACTTCGAATCATCGGGTCATCGCGTCGGGTCGGGTGGTCGCTTTACCTGACCTTTTGTGAAAACATGCCCCTTTATTCACGAAATGTCGGGGGTAATATTTGTGAAAAAAACCCTAAATTCTCATCTAAAAATGGTCTGGTCCAACTTACCCAACACTTTTTGTGAAAACCCTACAGCAAATCTACGAAAGATAGCGTAACCTCCCGCTTTCGTTTCACGAAAGGTCGTGTAACACGACCACCCGACCAGACGCGATGACCTGATGATTCGTAGTGAGCCTTTAAAAGCGATTCTGTGAAGTGTGTCCTGTACGACTTAAATTTTGTATCCATTTACTTAATCTAAAAACTAAAAATGTCGTGATAATATAACCATGGATTTAATATGGCAATGATACCAAATGGTGGTAATAATCCATGGTTTATCTCAAGCTTTTTATTTCATTTTATTATTTTTTGCCGAAATAGAGGAGTTTGTGGTCCAGTGGATTGTTCTGCGGAACTGTGAACCACAATGAACGGGGTTCGAATCCCTTCCTTCACACTGCCGTCCTTTGACAAGACGTTACTCTACATTTGCAACATTCCACCCAAGTGAGGTAAATGGGTACCTGGTAGGATTATTCCTTTAATGTACTGTGCGCTAATAACAGATGAAGTTCGAAGCCAAAGCTTTAGGGTAATAATTTCCATGATGTGTTATGCGCTGTACAAGAACGGATTATTATTATTATTAATAGGTGAAAATTCTTATTCGTTTGGGACACATTTTAAGTAATTGACTACCCCCCCCCCCCCCTCCCCCCTACCGTGGTTTTATCTAGCAGGTAACCATCTTCCACGCAGGACATTAGTTTGTATTGACATTTTTGTCTTCGTCATAATAATTTGGCAAATGGGGTATACTGTACGTACGCCGGTTTCGATACGCTTCTGCACTGGTATGTATACCGGTTAGTGAAAGAAACATAGAGGGGAGAGAGAAAGACAGGCAGACAGAAAAAAAAAGAGGAGAGGAGAGAAGAGAGAGTGAGAGAGAGAGAGAGACACACAGAGAGACAGAGAGAATGACACACAGAGAGAGACAGACAGAAACAGAAGAGAGAGGAGACATAGAGAGAGAGGAGGGAGAAAGAGAGAGAGAGAGAGGGGGAGATAGAGAGAGAGAGAGAGAAAGAGAGAGATAGTGAGAGAGCGAGGGCAAGGGAGGAAAAAAAAGAGAGAGAGAGAACGCGAGAGAAATAGAGATAGAGAGAGAGAGAGAGAGAATGAGAGAGGGCGGGGGGCAAATGGGAATGGGGGTTGTTGTGATCGCAAAGTTTAACAATTTTTGCATTATGACGTAATAATCATTTACAATGAAACTTTGAGGAGTGAATGCGCGCGCATCAAATTATCACTATTGTTTTGACAACGAGCTGCATATAAGTAGCTAGTCCAGAATCTGCACGGTCCTTTATAATTTCCCTACACACTTGATTCAAGCCGTCGAAGATGGCGATATCAACAAACTAATAATTATGCTCACCAGCCCAGCCGTTGAGTTCAAATTTATCTTGACATGGTAAAGGATAGGAAAAATAAATATGGAATTTCACCAAACCGAAATAATGGCTCTGATCAGCAATAATCAAAATGGCACAGAAAAGAACATCCAGGCTGAGAAAAATACACTCGGAAGTTGCATAAATTGAACGCTTTTTAAACACCTTATATTACTAGTTTCTCTCGTAGCCATTAGGATTTGGCTCCAAACACCGTCAGGTATATGGGTAAGAGATATTGTGATTTAAATGCAGTATTGTCATTAATCATCATCATCATCAGCAGCAGCAGCATCATCATCATCATTATCAACATAATCATCATTAGTATCATCATTATCATCATCATTTAATTTATATTTATTTATTTATTTAACGAACAGGATAATGATATCATGGGCGTAAATCCTTACGTAATACCTATTGTTCAGGGGGGGGTGAATGAATAGATCACCCCCCCCCCCCCCCTGAACAATATGTATCAATTGCAGGTTTACGCCCGTGAATGATATTATCGGGCAAAATGATATTTGATAAAGATATTTGTTGTTTTGTTGGAAACTACGAGGTGAATAACAGTAGGCAGAACCAAAAATAAAGAAGAAGTGAACACTGCCGGGGCAGGGCTGGAATTGCAGTCACCTCGCCCCCTCCCCCGCGAATTCTGAAAATACTGATTAGGGCTAGTATAGGGCAACTGTCACTTCGAGTGGTCGGGCAGCTGATGGGTACGCCTCTTTTGTAACCTGTAATATCCTGCCTGAAACATCATGTTTCAATGACAAAATTACATGAAAGCACGAATTTGTTTTCTTTTGGATTTTAACAGACGCATCGGAAGGCTTACGTAACTACGACGGAGTTCTCTGGGAACTCTGCGGCTATGACCCCGTAGCGGGAACGCCCCGTGACTCCATGTTCCCCGTCTACCATCTCGAGAGTGCCACCGTGCACCGAGGGGAGGCACACAGGACACGGTTCAGGAAAAGGTTTAGCTTTCTTTGGACGCAGATGATTGGTCCACCTAACTCTGTTCTCTGTCTTATTGCATCCTACTACCTATAAACAGGGGTTCGCTACCGTGACTATAAATGAACTAGGTATGCCGACTTTTCTTACTTTTATCCACTTTTATTCCGGATAACTAGTACATATGTATAGTGATCGGGGGAAGGGGAAATAGGTGATCTTACTTTTAAAAATCTTTTGCATGATGCAGGTTTTTTTCTTTCTCAATGATATTCAATAGTTAATAAACATCTAAAGAAACTGCACGACCGTGACGTCACGGTAACTTCTGACTTTACTTTCATCGGGTGCATGCAAATCTTTACCGAAGACAAAAAGAAGAAGAAAGAAATGAGAAGAGAGAAAAGAGAGTCATGGGAAATCACAAATTGTACAAGGATTTCACACCCGGGATCGGTCACGAACTCTTTCAAGAAGATATAAGAGAAAGCTAAAACTAGAAGTTTTCCGAGCATGAGATACAAGTTATTTGCCATCATCAAAGATGTATTCACCATTCGACATAAGGTCTTCTCTTTTGTTTGTTAAGGTATCTTTTCTGGATCATGTATGAAACAATTACTAGGCTATAGTACAGATTAGGAGGCACGTACCTCGATATCAATTGGATTTGTATGCTAAAAACGAATAAATTAGACAATTCTAGTAAAAATGTGTCACATAAACAAATATTGTCGTTAAAATAAAGGAGTGTTTTACTGACCCAATCTGTATTTCCCCGTTATATTCTTTTTTTCAATGCTTCATTATACTGTACTTTTTAGCCCGTATACTAAATCAATTTCATTATGACTAAATTCCATTTGAATCACAAGAACGAGTTGCCAAGTGTTAAGTTGTTGGTGGTGTGTGTGTTGAGACAGGGAGAGGGGGGGGGGGGGTGGCCAGGTGCTCCCATTCAGAGAAATCTCAAAATAACCCCGTACATGTATTACCAGTGCAAGCTATTATCAAAAGATTTACAACAGAAAATATTTTCCCTACAATGAGAGATAAATATATATCTTTCTAAAAATATAAATCGTTTTAAAAAGTCTGATCATGATTGTTTGAAGTGCAGATGCACAGAAAATTATTATCATTTATTTTACGATTGTGATTACTCGAAAATATTTTGGAACAAGGTCTTAATTTTTCTCAGAAAAAACAGAAGTATTACTTGATAATGACAAAATTGAATACAGTGATATAATTGTAGGCAACCAATGTGATTATATAAATTCAAACTATGTAGTTTTTACAAATCCATTGATTAATTTAGCTTCTTATGTTTTATAAAAAATACGCAAAAAAGAAAATGTAATTTTAAAAACATATTCGACACCTATTGAAAGGAAGTATTATGGCGGGCAAATGTTGAAAAGTATCACCTCCGGAAAAGAATGTTGATTATGTTTTTTGTTTTTTTAAATATTATTAATTTTGTGATATAAGTATAATTCATGTGTTTGTCTTTGTAATTATGTGTTTCTTATAAATGTTTTATTCAATCAATAAATTATAGAGAAAAAAAATTAAAAATTAATACCTTGCCAATGACAGCTATAGGACTAAAAATAATCACATTTATGAAAGACGAGTTGCAAATTGAACATAAATTCCTTTATTATACATAGAAAATCTAATGCTGTAAAACCCGAATCTTCACAGATTACCAATGACAGCCATTTTCATGGCAAGAAATCTTCATTAATTTTCAAATTTTGTGTTGTGATTAAATGTGTTTTAAACATTCCACGGCATGATATATTTTTGCAAATCTCGACCACTTGAGAAATTCATGAAAATTCTGGTTTTACAGAAAAGCATCAATAAGTATTTGATAAATGTGTCTTCTTTATTGAAGCACTGTCATAAAATATAAAGAATTAAACTGCTTCACAAAGCATTTATTAAAAAAGTAATGTTACATGATTTCAGTTTTATCACAGAAGTTAGAACTCTTACAAAATTTGTGATATAACAATGAAATTATATTTTATTCTGGTTTTACAGAAAAGCATCAATAAGTACTTTGATATGTATCTTCTTTATTGAAGTATTATCATAAAATAAACATAATTAAAGTGCTTCACAAAGCATTTACAAAAATGTTATTTTACATGATTCCAGTTCTGACAAAATTTGTGAAATAAGAATGCAATAATATTCTATGATTATAACTAAAATGCACTAGACACTATGCCACAAAATAGATAAAACAGAATTATTTTTATTTTTTAAAGTTATTCATCCTACAAAATTGACAAATATCTGTGTAAAAATAGTTATACATTAAACAAAAATTATACCATCAGGAGAAAAAATAGAATACAAATTATACATGCACAAACAATACATGAACATGATAAGCATAATCATTCATTACGACATTTCATATCAGATATCACATTAAGATAATACAGATACAGTATGAACATTGATACATTTCACATCAAATCTTTTTATGTTTTCTTAAAACTTTACATAGAAATACAATAGATTTTTTACCCGATGAGTAATCAGAGGATAAGAAATAGAGTTATTAGGCCATGATACAAATGTTAAAGATAAAGAAGAGTTCTGGTAAAAAAAAAAGAATTCTTACAGAATTACACGAAACTTACATTGAATGTTCAAGGTTACAAATAAATGTCATTTGCCAAACAAATTTTGGTAGAAAATGTATTTTGTCTGAGTAATGAGCATAGAACGATTAGGAAATCAAGGTTAGTAGCCCCGACACCATTTGTGTAGTCCCATATGCATCTTTCTGTGTACAGTGCTTGTTAATTTACCAAGACTGGGCCAAATTTATTATGATTTTGATGACTCCAGAACTTTGCAGTACAGACCAATACATACATGCTACATGAACAACTTTTTCTGATTCATTCCACACCTTTTGTTTCACAATGCAATCGGTTGACCAGAACTCACCTTTATCTTTAACATAAGACTTGTAACACTCAATTAGAGTCAGTAACACTGACACAAGATTTACGTATTGTAATGCTGTACAATAAGCAAAATTGAAAAGATAAAATAAAATGCATCAAGACAGATATACAATAAGAATATTTTTGATCAGGAAAAAACGGACCACTGACAAAAGATTTACTTATTGTAATGCTGTACAATAAACAAAATTGAAAAATAAAATAAAATACATCAAGACAGATATACAATAAGAATATTTTTTATCAGGAAAAAAATGACCACTGACAAAAGATTTACTTATTGTAATGCTGTACAATAAACAAAATTGAAGAATAAAAGAAAATGCATCAAGACAGATATACAATAAGAATATTTTTTTATCAGGAAAAAACGGATCACTGACAAAAGATGTACTTATTGTAATGTTGTACAATAAACAAAATTGAAAATTAAAATAAAATGCATCAAGATAGATTATACAATAAGAATATTTTTGATCAGGAAACCCCAAAAATATCTAAAATACAATGATACAAATTGAACGTGATTGCTGAATATAAACTCTGTGATATCTTCTCCCTATTGTTTAACTTCAAATTAGAATTAAATATCCTTTCATATATGGTTAACAAGTATTGTGGATATAAGAAGGGGGGAAATAACGAAGGTAATCATCACTGCATGGGAGATCTTCAATTTGGCAACATGCAGTTGATCGCTGATGCCATTCAGGAATTTTTTTCCTAACTAGTAAAAGGACGATACAGTTTTAAAATTTGTTTTCATAGAAATGTGATTATGTTCTACTTTTTTCAAAATATAATGGAGATATTAGTGTTATATTATACTGCAGGCATACATGATACGGTGGAACAACTAAATTATTTTTACCCCTTGTAAATTTGAATTTGATGTTCTTTGTGTTTTTCCTAACACAAGAATGAAAGGTTGACTGGTTTATTTAGGGCCTTTGTTGAATACTTTAATAGTATAATTTTTAAAATGTCATTCTCAAGAAACATAAATCTGGACATATAAATTGTTTACATACTTTTAAAAATGACAACATTTGGTAAGGGTATGAATAATTTAGTCGATAACTGTAGAGCCGCTAGCACGTATTGCCATTTATTAAAGATATAATGCATGTATGTTTATATTCTAAATGAATCACAATAAACCGACTAACAGTTGTTACCTCTTAGAAATATGCAATTTTATTGCCTATTTGAAGATAACTTCTGATCATTTATAAAATATGTGGAATGGCATCATTAGCAAGAATAACAAATATAAAACTGAACAAACAGTGAGACATTAACCATTACCAAATCCCTCAGATAGTTGTAGATTCGAGATACAATTCATGAACATACAACAAAGAAGTGGTCCTACTATGGATCCTTGTGGGACTCCTGTTCGAACAGGAGACGGTCACTTATTTTTCCTTTAACAATACATATAGCTTGCTGCATATTACGAAAGATTCAAACCATTTCAACTCAACTTTATCGACTCCAAAGTACGATATTTTAAACAAAAGCAAGTCATGTGGTAAAGCGTCAAAAGCTTATTCTAAGGCCAAGGAATGCAGCGCCAACAAATTTATCGTCATCAAAGTTCTCACAGAAAAAGTCGCAAATTTCTGTTAAGCATGTTGCGGCTGAGTGATTGGTTCATAAGACCATCTGTGGAATGTTCTTTTTTTTCTCAAACTCATTTAAAACCATTTTTTGGTGAGCCTCCTCCCCCGACACACACTCACACAATTCTTTGAATCCACTTTTTAAAAAGCAAGGTACTAACAGTTTAAACCTGATGCTTTGAAGTAAAAAATCAATTGCGCTGGTGTAAAACATGAAAAGTGAATTTCTTTTGCCAATCTGTGTCAATTTAATCCTTACCGGATATTTACATAGTGGATTATAAATAAACGTCTCTGGAGAATATCCAAGAGTGAAATATTTACACACTTTAATCAATTCACACTATCATTAATTACTGCACATAGCCTCTAAAATGCTACATAGGCAGGCCATTACTAGGGGTAACATCCCCCCCCCCCGTCCTAGCATTGTCTGCAACAACAACAACAAAATAACCTTTTTTTCTTCCCTTCTTTTCTGAAATATTTTTTTTTGTATCCGTTGTCGCCTTGTCGGTCAACTGTTTTTTTTTTTTTAATCTCTGTAGTTGGCATCTTCAAAATGTTTGCTTGTTGTTGTGTTCCAGGGCTTTTTGAAAATTAGAGCTACCTAGTCGGCAATTTTGCAACCACCACTACCAGTTTCAAAGTGGTCTAGCGGCGCCCGTATTTATAGCTGCATACTTTCTAGTCCTGATCTTCAAGAAGTGCCGAATAGAATTTAGCTCCGGGTCGTCTTTCAAAAGCGTATGTAGACGTCGCCAGACATTCCTTGCCGAGTAAGCACAAACCCTCGCAGGCGATGTAAGTATAACACGAGCAACGGAAATCAGCAAAACACAACTGACTGCATTTGATGATTGACGAAACTGTGTATGATGACAGAACATAGGCATCGACGAGGGCGACATTGCTGGCCAGTAATCGGAAGTTTTTAGAGCTCGTGTGATCTGTTTCAAAGGGTTATAAAGTTAAAGAGAAAATCACAAATATGAGTTAGGTCAGCTTACAAGTCCCCGAAAATATGCAAAATGAAAGATGACTCTTAAAGGTGTAACAATCAATGAAAAATTCAAAGATAAAGAGAGAAAAATAGGAAATGAATCAAATTATTCCGTTAAGATCCTTGTCGTTTTCCTCCAAACAAATGTACTTTATTTACAATTTACTTACATCATTTGCCTTCTTATATTACCCTGTACCATCTTATTTCTATTTATCGGCACCAAATTGCTTGATTAACCCCTGCCATCAAGTGTAACGTGAACGGGTTGAAGGGTTACATACTATGGTTTGTTTTAAGGGCGTCGCTCGGTCGCCGCTGAATTTTTTAGCGCGGAGTTAAAATTCGGGTGGCGCCTGCTCACTTTTTACTCACCGACCAAAATACGCTCAGTGCCTTGTCGGTCGCCGCCCTGGCAACGACCTTATCGAGCGTTCGCTGTCGAGCAATTTAGATCAAAAATCGAAGCCGCTAGGTCAAAGGCTGCCGAGCGGTCACCGCCCGATCGCCGCCTATCGCCGCTGGGAAATCAGTCTGTCACTTGGCGTTGATTTCAAAATCGGTCGGCGTCCGGGCGGTGCCTGCTCACTTTTTACTCGCCGCCCAAAATACGCCTAGTGCCTTGGCGGTCGCCGCCCTGGCAACGACCTTATCGAGCGTTCGCTGTCGAGCGATTTAGATAAAAAATCGAAACCGCTAGGTCAAAGGCTGCCAAGCGGTCACCACCCGATCGCCGCTAGATCGCCGCTGAGATCAGTCGGTCAGTGGGCGGCGAATCAAAAATCGGTCTGCGTTCGGGCAACGCCAGCTCGGCAGCCTTTGACATAACGGCCTCGATTTTTGACCTAAATCGCTCGATGGCGAACGCTCGATTAGGTCAATGCCCGGTCGGTCGGTCGCCGCTCAGAGTTGTGACAATAGCTTTAGGGATAAAACGGGTATACGTACATCTCCGTTATTACACACAAGGCGTTATTGCCTTAACGTGTAACTGTGTCAGTGATAAGTTAGGTCTTTGACGCACCAAGGTGACACCGTACACCCAATGCAAATATAATATTTAATTAGCTTAGTATAGAGAAAAAAAATGAATCGAAACAACGCCTTGTGTGCAGCAGAAATAATCCATTCAAGTAGGGGAAGGGGGGGGGGGGTAGACTGAAACAAATATTCAAATTCATGGAATAATTAAATAAATAAATAAACTTTCAAACAAAATATTTACCTCTGTCCCGAGGTGAGGAGTGACGTGTAGTTGTAGAAATTGCCTGGGTTGTGTGCGTTGGCATTGTTGCACTAGTGGTGTCGGTTGCCTGATCAGAAGTAGGCGAAGCAACATCTGTTAATCCTTGCCCTATTGTTGATGTTGATGATGCTTGTGATGTTGGTGACCGTGTTGTTGATGGTGGACTGCTTGTTGTCTCACTGATCGCATCATCGGTTGTTGACGAAGGTTGCGTAGAGCCACTCGTTGTTACAACATTGTCAGTCTGCGTAGTGGAACTGGACGTTTTGGATGACGTCATTGTGATTTGGGTTGGACCTTCGGGAGAAGTGACAGCGCCTAGTGTTGTTTGCTGTACAGAACTTGATTGGATACCTGTTGACGTTGAAGTAAATATGGAGATACACTGTTAAAAAAGTAGGGCAGATGTTACTGGGTAAATCGAAGTTGTGCCAATTTTGTCCGATAATTGGGCTATTTTCTCCCAACCATTTACTATATGAAGATACCTCATGAAAGGTAAACACACAGGATGGGTAGGTGTTACTTGGCAAATCGATGTTGGGCAAATGTCGTTCAACATCTGGGTTATTTCCAACCAACCATGTAGTAACCGATGATATAATTGGGTAATGTTATTGGGCAAATTAGAGTTAGGCCATTTCTGTCCAACATTTGGGGTATTTCCTCCAAACAACTTATTACATGTATTTACCCATTTGCAATTACATGTTCGATATAAGTTGGGCAGATGGAACTGGGCAAACGTTAGTCAGGCAACATTACTTTACAACAATAATGTTATATTATTAAATTAGAGGTGTCGTGGTCGAGGGGATATGTCACACAACTGTAGATCACAAGGTCTGTTCGAGTCCCGCCCCGGCACTAATGTCCTTTTGCATGTTATCCAACTTAATTGCCTAACTAGTGTCTAATATATGCTACACATTATGGTGAGAATTGGATGAATTTCTGATTGGGTAAATTTTTGTTGGTTAAAAGTTGTATTTTCTTTTGATCCAACACTGGGTAAATGATGCCAAATCTTTTATTTACACAACGTTGGTTGGACACATAATCGCCATCATATACAGTAGATTTGCGGGTGCACCATGTGAGAGGGAGAGAGAGAGAGAGAGTGTGTTGAGGAGTCCTGAAAAGGACTCTGACTCAGTAATCTTTCTTGGGGGTGTGGTAGTCCTGAAAAGGACTGTTTGTTATCTTTCTTAGCATATAGTTCTAAGGAGAACTATAGCGCTTGGAGAGGATGAGTGGCTCGACGTTTCGAACAGGTTGACTCTCTCTCTCTCTATCTCACACATGGTGCACCAGCAAATCTACTGTATATCTACATCACCATGCAAGCCGACACTTACAAGCAGCATCTAATCGCCATCATGTTGGGTAAAAATTGGGCAATTTTTTGCCCAATATTTGTTTAGAGTGTAGTTGTAATGTAACAGATTGACACACGAAGCGTTATTTTCCACACGTGTTACTGCGTCAGTGATCTGTTTGGTATTTGGCGCGTCATGCGTCAGTGATCTGTTTGGTATTTGACGCACCATGCGTCAGTGATCTGTTTGGTATTTGACGCGCCATGCGTCAGTGATCTGTTTGGTATTTGACGCGCCATGCGTCAGTGATCTGTTTGTTATTTGACGCGCCATGCGTCAGTGATCTGTTTGGTATTTGACGCGCCATGCGTCAGTGATCTGTTTGTTATTTGACGCGCCATGCGTCAGTGATCTGTTTGGTATTTGACCCGTCATGCGTCATTGATCTGGTTGTTATTTGACGCGCCATGCGTCAGTGACACCGTAAAGCTAATGCAAGCATTATGTTTTTATTAGCGTAGTATAGGTGAATAAAAAGATCGAAACAACGCCTTGTGTGATGCAGACATAACCCACTTGTGCAAGTGGGGGATGGGAGAGGCCACCACGTATAACACAAACAAACAATTTCAATTACCTCTGTCCCGAGAAGAGGACCGACGTGTAGTCGCAGACATTGTCTGAGCTGTTTCCGTGGCCGTTGTTGCAGGAGTGGTATCGGTTGCCTGTTTAGAAGTAGGCGCAGCAACATCTGTTAATCCTTGCCCTGTTGTTGATGTTGATGATGCATGTGGTGTTGGTGTTGCTGATGCTGGACTGCTTGTTGTCTTACTGATCGCATCATCGGTTGTTGACGAAGGTTGCGTAGAGCTACTCGTTGTTACAGTATTGTCAGTCTGAGTAGTGGAACTGGACGTTTCGGATGACGTCATTTGATTTGGTGTGGTTTGGGTTGAACCTTCAAGAGAGGTGGCAGCGCCTGATGTTGTTTGCTGTACAGAACTTGATTGGATACCTGTTGACGTTATGGTAAAAAGCGAGATAGTTGTAATGGAAAGGATGACGTATCTCAACATAGAATATGAAGATTAGACACAAAACATTTTCGTTACAAGGATAATTTGTGGGTAAAGGAATGTTTTATCATCAATGACTTGCACGGCGGGAAAGGAATATCCGTCGTAAAATCCAAAACAGCTATATCAGGGATGCATTAAATAAAGTACTTTTCTTTAGATCCTTGGAAAAAAACACGTGAAAAACCATGAAAATTGAAATAAATTCGACTGATATTATTAAAACTGGTATGGATCATCAGTATATATTCACCTCCTTCTTTCTCGCAGATATAATAGCGCTTGTTATCACAATCGTAATCAGACCATTGGTATGGATTATGTCGGTGTACAGCGAAACACATCCCTCCTTGGTCGAGAATCTGTGAATTATCTCCGAAGTTGGAGTAGGTCAGGCTCGAACCGTCCAGCCAAGTCACACTGGATAATCCTATCCAGTAATCCTCGTTTGCAAACGGTAGGTTGTACACCAGAAATTCTTGTTCGTCCTGTGATCCGATGTAGACAAGATGCATTCCAAGGTCGTCACATGATGACTTTAACGAGGCGAAATTTGACTTGCTTTGCGAGAAGTAATAACAGGATCCGCCATTTTCAGTGTGGCCACTGGTACAAGCTGCAAGAGGAAATAATTATGAAAAGGAGTATATTATATTCACATTTTCAAGCTCTACTGTGCTCATGCAGTGATGATTATGAATGATTTTGTATAAATAAGTGTAATGATTTCATTTCGGTAGAAGAAAAAAAAATTGCAATTTAAAAATCTTAAAAAATGAAGACCCTCAACGAGCAGAAAATCAATGAGTTTCTAATCAATATTCTGTACTTACCGGCACTGTCTTCTATTTCGTTTTCACAAATGTAATAGTACGACTTGGAACAGCTGTCGTAATACCATAAATAATTGTAATCTCTTTCCATCCGGAAACAGATTCCTCCATCATCGAAGACAGGACTATATATAACGTTGCTGCTTTCAGTTTTTGCAAAGTTGTTGTAGTCCAAGCTTGAGCCATCTATCCAGGTAAGTTGGGATAAACCTATCCAATGATTCTCATTAGCAGATAGACTATTCTGCAAGAAGGTTTGTTCTTCCTGAGATCCTATGTAGACAAGATGCATTCCAATTTCCTCGCAGAACGACTTTGACGAGGCGAAATTTGACTTGCTTTCTGAGAAATAATAACACGACCCGTCATTCTCGATTTGATCAGATTCACAAGCTGCAAATAAAAGAGAGAGAGAGAGAGAGGGAGAGACATGGATACAGATAGATGAGTGAATGGGAAGAATAGATGAAAGAAAATATATATATAAAGGGAATATGGGCACATAGAGAGAGAGGGAGGGAGAAAGAGAGAGGGATAGAGGGGGAGAGAGAGAGAGAGAGAGAGAGGGAGAGGGGGAGGGAGGGAGAGAGGAAGAGAGAGAGCGAGTGAGAGAGAGAGAGAGAGTCGGGGTGTGAGATCAGAGGGAGAGGAGAAGAGATTCAAGATTCAAGATTTATCTATTTCTTTCCACTGACATAAAAACAATGCATTCATGAACAGTAACAACAAGTTCATCGTCAACAAGAATAAATTCATGAAAAATAACAAGAAAAGTTTTAAAGTCTTTGAAAGTGTGCAAAACAGCTGGTCTGTAAAAAAGCACAGCTTGTTGAACACAGATCACCTGTACAAGAACAACAACAATTTCTTGTTTTAAGAAGTAAACTAATAATAAAATAGAATAGAATAGAAATAGAAATAGAAATATAAATATAAATAGAAATAGAAATAGAAATAGAAATAGAAATAGAAATAGAAACAGAAATAGAAACAGAAATAGAAATAGAAATAGAAAAAGAAATAAAAATAGAAATGGGGAAGGTGAATAAATGTACAATACAATATACAAAATCATCGTTTAATTCGCTCTAACGATCGGTCGACAGAAAATACTAAATGGTCAATAAGGAAATTTGTGGAAGTTCACATAACAATAAAGGGGCTATCATTCCTCATTCTACAAATAACTTGTTTCATATTAATTTCATATTACTAGTATTGGTATGTTTAAGGGTGTCGATTTGTATCCGTGGTTAGGGGGGATGATAGGTGCCAAAATATTTTCGGCAATGGATCAAAGCAATCAAAAGGTAGAAGCGTGTGGCAAGTTGCACCCCTCCCCAAGCGCGTAGCCAGGATTTCATTTTAGGGGGGCGGTAGTGACCACGCGAAACGTGCAAATCACTTACAGAGCGCGCGAAGCGCGTTCCCTAGGGGGTTGGGTGCAGGTAGGGGGGAGTTTCCCCCCTTTCCGCGAAGCGCGGAAGTTTTGACGTTTAATTAAGTTATTAGAGAAAAAAGACGATTCGTTAGACCATTCTCGACTCTTAATCCTTATTTGAATCAAGTTGCCCTTCCTTCGCGCATAGCGCGGAAGCTCTGACGTTTCATTAGATTATTAAAGTAAGAAGGCGATTTCATTTACCATTCCGACTCCAGTTCCCTTTCCTCCGCGCGTAGCGCGGAAGCTCTGACGTTTCATTAGATTATTAAAGAAAGAAGACGATTCGTTGTATCGTGTCTTTGTCTGATTGCGATTCGCCCCCGCGCGAAGTGCGGAAGCTTTGACGTTTCAATAAATTATTACTCTTTATCCTTGCCTGTATTCATTTTCGCCCATCCATCGCTAAGCGCGGAAGCGTTACCGTTTCATTAAATTATTTAAAAAGGAAGACGATTCGTTGTATCGTGTCCTGGTCTGAATTCAGTTTACCCTCTCCCGCGCGAATCGCGGAAGCTTTGACGTTTTATTTGATTATTACTCTTAATCCACGTCTGAAACCATCCCGCGCGTTAAATTATTAGAAAAAGAAGATGATTCGTTGCTGTGTACTTTTACGTTTCATTTCATTATAACTCTTAATCTTAGTCTGAATTCAGTTGCCCCCCTCCCGCGCAAAGCGCGGAAGCTTTGCCGTTTCACTAAATTATTAGAGAAAGAAGACGATTCGTTGTACTGTTCTCTATATAAGTCCTTGTCTGAATTCAGTTTCCCCACATGATGTACGGATGGAACGTTCGTTCGCAAATCTTTGCATGCAAAGCCCGAGTGGTGGGTAGCATGTTATCTCCCAGCAGTGCTTGTCGCAATAGCTTCTGGAAAGGAATTGTATACCACTGTCAGTGTTAACGGCCTCAAATTAGGCCCATTAGTGACTATACAAAATATTTGCTCTTCCTGGCTATTTGGGAATGTGTCAGTTTGCAACAGAAATGGAGAAACGCGAATTTTGTTGAAAATCATGTGATATCACGAACATTTATAAATCACTTGTATGAAATTGAAAATAAGTCATGCACGGTTGGATTTTATTGGGGGGGGGGGGTGGGGGATAGCGCCCCCCCCCCCCCTCCCCACCAGTACGCCAGTGGCATAGGCTTACTTCAGCTTTTCAATAAAACAAAAATAAGTTGTGACATAATAATCTTTCTCCAAAAATGAAAATGTTTTAGGAAATATCAGGAAATAAAATGAGTGAAAAAAATAAAAATAAAGATACAATGACGTAAATTTTGAAAAGGGTGAACGGAAACAACATAACAACTAGTGAACTATTTTGTAAGTCATTCTAATGTCCGAAAATCTTTCTCCTTGTCTCCGATCTCATCACGAATTCGTCACAGAGTTCGTCTATGTTTACACTGTCCAGGATTGTCTGAAGTTGCAGATTGCTACTTTTGCGCTCGTTGGTTTTTAACGCAGTTTCTTTGCATTTGGCGCACTGCATTTCTATGATGCTGTTGATTGAACAAATTGAATAAATTCATCAATTCCTGATGAAGCCTTATGAGCGAGAATTCAATTTATTCTTGTCTCATATACGGTTGTCTCATTTACTTCGTATATATGTATGTATTATGAAAATGAGATAGAAAAATATGTATATTGATAGTCATCTTGCGAATAATAACCATTAACTACTCTCATCGGGCTCTCATCATTAATTTTTCTCTTTTTTTTCTTTTTTTGAGGGTGAATTATTGGGGGGGGGGATGATTGTACAGGCCATCCACCCACCTGAAATATTGGGGGGGATATCCCCCCCCCCTCCCCCCCCCCCATCCCCCCCCCCCCGGGATCGACACCCATGGGTATGTTGTTATTAGTTTCTTCCAGTATATATTTAGTCTTTTCTGAAAGGAAAAAAAATGAGAAAAGAAAACCTCATGGCAGGCCATGATAAGGAATTAATCACGACTAAATGTGATAGATAATATATTCATGTTATACAAAGCGCTGGAAAATCCAGACAAAAGATATGAATTTTTCTTGACAATTTTATTTCTTCACCACAATATTCAGATTTTTAAAATATAAATTAACACCTCAATCGAAGCACAAACAAAGCACAAAAGAAATATATGAAAAAAAGAAAGGTGGTAAGAAGACACCTGTCAAGTTGCTCACCTAGATTAGCAGTCACTGGGTTGTGTTGGTTTGAAATAACGAAGATAACGAAGAAAGATAACTCCATCTGCAAATAAATCAAATAATAATACAAATAGACACATTTGTATAGCGCTCAATACATGCTTCTATTAAGTGCTTTACATTGCAATTATAATTACCCAGGTCATTGGATTCAATTGTTAATCAACACATGACAGTGCATACGCTCCGATTCCTGGGGAGTATTCCACCATGCGCCAATTTACAAGCGCACCCATGTCAATCAAACCACATTAACATTTAACTCCTACCGAGTACCCATTTTACACCTGTGTGGAGAGTGGGAAATGCAGATGAAAGTCTTGCAAAACGACATTCATGCCGCGGTGAGACTCGAACCACGAACCATGTGATCCACAGTCCGGTGACATATACACTAGACCACGACACCTGACTACTAATGACTCACTGAGGATTAGTGGACGAAAGGGCTTTACCGTTACATGATCTGTATTGAATTAAATTACCATTTATTGACCATTTAGGAAATTATTTTTTCACTGGTTTTACAATCATTGTACATTTACATAATACAACAAAAAAATACACATTACAATAATAACAAATGTACATCTTCACAAACACAATAGCAATCTGAAAATAATCATTACATTGGAAACGGAACAACATTTATACATTCATTGCAATACAATTATAAACTGCATTTATATTGCCACTTCAAATGAATTCCTGTGTGTTTATTTAAAAAAGTGGATAGGTTTAGTATTTTTATCCCTGGCAAAGATATTCCCCAGAGTATAATCATTGCCGTCAATGGTTATGGTTTTAACATCTAAAATGACCTGAATCACTAATCGATATATGCTTCACTGCAAAGTCTTATCCCGGTCGACAGATGTCCATGACTCCGTATAAATGGTTTGCACAGTGTTAACAAAAAATCTCCTCGGCTATTCTCGTTACCAATCAGATTCTCTTTTAGGAGTGATATATGTTTCTTGAAAAAGTATAATATCATTTTTGTTCTTCCAGCCAACAGAATATCATTTTACTTCTACATTGGCATGGAATACATCTTTAATACATTGAATGATAGGGGTATTAATTGTGTATCATTTATGATGTTATGAAAACCCGATGTTTGGAAACGAGCAAAGTATTTTCAAACATGTACCTTCTTCAGTTTGAGATAGGAAAAGGTGCAAGACAGGGCTGCATCTTATCACCATACCTCTTCGTCACATACACGGAAAGTGGGATGAGGAAAGCAGATGTTGCGCACTATGGCATTAAATTTGGTGGCAAAAACATCTCAAATCTCAGATATGCTGACGACACAGCACTTATTGAATCTTCCAAAGATGGAATTGAAAGTCTCACACATGCAGTAAACGATGCCGGCAATAAACTCAACTTACATCTAAATGTTAAAAAGACCAAACTCCTAGTTGCTGGTAAAACCTCAGACACCGATCGCAGCATCCAGATCGACGGGGAAACAGTCAAAGATGTGGAAAGCTTCAAATATCTTGGATCTACAAAGAACAGAGATGCCAGCTGTACCACTGATATAAAGATCAGAATAGCTATAGCAAAGAAGAGAATGGTTGACCTGCATGTACTTTGGAATGACAGGAACTTATCAACCGGCCTGAAAATAAAACTGGTCAAAACCCTGGTTTGGAGTGCTTTACTTTATGGTGCTGAAAGCTGGACACTGCTCAAAGCCGATGAAAATCGCATCATGGCAGCAGAAATGTGGTTCTGGAGGAGAATGCTCAAAATCAGCTGGAAGGACAAAAGAACCAATCTCAGTGTCCTACAAGAACTAAACACAGAAAGAGATCTCCTTGGAAAAGTGGCCCGCCTCAAGATGGGTTACTTCGGACACATTCTGCGTGGCAGTGGGAGCCCCTTAGCAGCACAAATAATAGAAAGCCAAGTAGAAGGAAAAAGAAAGAGAGGCAGACAGAGAAAGCAGTGGTTTGATAACATCAAAGAATGGACAGGTCTCACATACACAGAAGCCAAAAGATTAGCACAGGATAGAAACAAATGGAGAAAGACAACAAGAAGATGTGCAGATGTGGTCGCCAATCGCCAGCAACTGACGGCGGCAACCAGGTAAACCAGGTAAACCTTCTTCAGTGATAGAAATCGTGAAAATATTGTGTGAACAAATATTATAGTCACAAGTCATCATGTTTACATGAGCTAGGTACAGCACCGATTATTAATTTATGTCTCACAACCACATACAACAAAACTGAAATACCACTATGTATTTTGAGAAGCACACTCGGGAACTCGAAACCCTAGTCTAGAACTGATCTACATGAAAGTGGACCTTCTCTGGATGTTTTTTTAATATACACACTGCACTTTATAAGGGGTGGGGGGGGGGGGAGGCAAAATTATTAAACCATTATTAGACCAGCCTATGTATCAATGAAGTAATTATTATTCCACAGTAACATCAATCAAAATATCTCTGCAAATGACGATTGTTAGTTTCCTAAGCACACTTTGCTGTGGTTTAGAACCTTTTCAGAGTTTCGTCTAAACCAATAGTATTGTACAGAAGTGCTTGTGGCAGGTACGGATCCCGCCGGCGGCAGGGGAGGGGGTCCAATTCGTGAGAAAATATTAAGCGTTCGTTCAGGAGGGGGGGGGGGGGTAGTGAGCACTATTTTGTGTTTGTCCTCGAGAAATCGAATCCCCCCCCCCCCCTTTGAGCGCCAGGGGAGGGGGCCCATCTCCAAAGAAAAGTTAAATTGCGGTGTTTTTACACGTTTTTTCCCCAGGGGGGGGGGGGGGAGGCCTCCCGCCCACCCCCCCCCCCGGATCCGCCACTGGCTTGTGGCCTGGCAGTAGGTCAGTTTCTTATAATACCTCATTATGGAGTACACACAAACAACAAAAATAGTCTCGTGTAAGTGTTAAATAAAGCTCCATTTCATTATCATCTTGTCCATTCTTTTCCTTTCCTTTATAGTCAAGGCTGTTAGGAATATTTTCGTGCAGATTCTTCTAAAAGCACCAAATTTGGCCCAGAGGTAGCTTATACCTTACTATTACGATTTCTGCCGGGCGCCAAAAAGGGCGCCCTCTGTGACCGCCATATTGGTCAAATCCAAAATGGCCGCCATCTGAGTTAAAGGTCAAGCGTTGATCCAAAAGAAAAAGGACTAATATGTTAAAAATGTATATATTTATGGGGTGTGGGGGGTCAGAGAATATGATTATGATGTTATTTCATCGATTTGAGGTCTCCTTGGGGCTTTCATACTGGTCATATTGGTCAAATCCAAAATGGCCGCCATCTGAGTTACAGGTCAAGTGTAGTTATGGAAGGAAATGGGCTAGTATGTTAAAAGTTTATCTATTTAAGGGGTTTTCGGGGTCAGAGAATCTGATTATGATGTTCTTTCATCGATTTCAGGTCTCCTTGGGGCTGCCATACTGGTCATATTGGTCAAATCCAAAATGGCCGCCATCTCATAGTTACAAGTCAAGTGTAGTTACGACAGGAAATGGGCTAGGATAACATTTTATATATTTATGGGGTTTTCGGGGTCAGAGAATCTGATTATCATGTTCTTTCATCGATTTGAGATCTCCTCGGGGCTGCCATACTGGTCATATTGGTCAAATCCAAAATGGCCGCCGTCTGATAGTTAAAGGTCAATAGTAGTTCCAAAAGGAAAAGGGCTAGAATGATAACAGTTTATATATTTATGGGGTTTTCGGGGTCAGAGAATCTGATTATGATGTTCTTTCATCTATGTGAGGTCTCCTTGGGGCTGCCATACTGGTCATATTGGTCAAATCAAAAATGGCCGCCATCTGATAGTTACAAAGTCAAGTGTAGTTACGAAAGGAAATGGGCTAGTATGATAAAAATTTTAATATTTTTGGGGGATTCAGAGTCAAAGAAGCTGATTATCATGTTCTTTCATCGATTTGAGGTCACCTTGGGGCTGTCATACTGGTCATATTGGTCAAATCCAAAATGGCCGCCATCTCATAGTTACAAGTCAAGTGTAGTTACGACAGGAAATGGGCTAGGATAACATTTTATATATTTATGGGGTTTTCGGGGTCAGAGAATCTGATTATCATGTTCTTTCATCGATTTGAGATCTCCTCGGGGCTGCCATACTGGTCATATTGGTCAAATCCAAAATGGCCGCCGTCTGATAGTTAAAGGTCAATAGTAGTTCCAAAAGGAAAAGGGCTAGAATGATAACAGTTTATATATTTATGGGGTTTTCGGGGTCAGATAATCTGATTATGATGTTCTTTTATCGATTTGATGTCACCAATCCTGTCCTACATGACAGGCTACAATGAAGTCCATTTCCTGGTAGAAGAAGATGAGGGAAGATGCGCCAAATTCACACTTGAGTGGGTTAATGAACACAACGTATTTCAAGAGTCGTAAGAACAGTAGCTAGTTGGAGGTGTTGAATATGTTCCTCTTATGTCCTGTCTTACTCGCGACGAGGAGGTCGTCGATGTAGGCGTACTTAACTTGTAGACCATGGGTTACCTCGATCATCAAAAAACTGTTGAAAAGTATATATGTGCGGCATTTCATAGCCCAAAAGGCATGCGCACAAATTCAAGTAACTCAAAGGGTGTGGTGATGGCTGTTTTTGTACGTCTACTGGATCGACTGGAATTTGGTGGTACGCTCTGATGACATCGAGTTTGGAGAAAACTCTATCGCCTGCTAGAGCTGAGGTGAAATCTTGAAGATGGGGAATAGGACATTTATCGGGCACTGTAGACTGGGCGTGTGAGGTCTGGACATTGGTCAAGAAGAGATTTGGAAGCAGCTTAACTGTCTGCCTTGACAAACATGGGGCTGATAGAAGGAGAAGAAGAAAGGATGCCTCTTACAGATAGATTAGTAGTAAAATCGATGAGCTTGAGATTGCGCACATCTACCAGAAAACCAAAGTGAGGGAGAAAGTCTGCACCGAAGATAGGATTGGATATGTCGGCAATGATGAAAATCCACCTGGAAGCTCGACGTAGGCCGACGTCGAGAGTCGGGCTTAGGTCTCCGTAAGTAGTGATACTTGAGCGATTAACTTCTTGCAGGGGAATTTCGAAGAAGGGTGCATATGTTTCTCGGATTTGGATGGAGCATGGACCTAGTAGGTCCATGGATAGAGGAAGAACGCTAACCTCAGTTCAATGGTCTACGAGAAATCTAACCCCTGTTTCCTATCCGTAATGTAGAAAAGGTAATTTTGGGGGCTGGTGCCATGCAGTCGAACTTGTCGCTTCTAGTCGCTGGCTGGGTCGTATCCCTGGTTTGAAGAGGTTGATTTGAAAGTGCAGGGAGGAGTACATTTCTTGGCTCGCTAACAAAACGAAAGTGATAATAGCAATCCCCTTGTGAGCTGGGGCTTCGTGCTTGACGGTCTTGCTTCTGATGTGATATTTGCGCTTTCATTTGCTGCATTTTCAGGAAAGGAGTAGGGTGTGAAGAAGAAGAAGAAGAAGAAGAAGACGAAAAGGAAGACCAATAGGATGAAAGTTAGATGGGGAATTTGTCACAACGATTTTTTGGGGGGCTAAATCAGCGAGGTTCTTGATCTTCATCGAGTCCCCAGTTGATGCTAAAATGAGCTGAACATAATTTTGTGAGCAGCCTCTGGAGAAATAGCTGTTTCAGAATGTTCTCCTCCAACTTGTTCACCCCAGCACTTTTTTTTAACAATTTTGATGAAGGTTGGTCGGGTTTAGATCACGTCGGGGTCACCAGTGAAACGATGCTCTGCAAATGCGAGGGCGGATGTAGCAACAACATTGTAGGGAAGAGTAGATCGAACTCGAAGAGTCGCACAGAGGGTTATAGGATCAGATCTGCCCCCTGTTCCAGCACTTTATGAAAAACGCTTACTTGCAAAAGTTAAAGTTATAATGACAGACAATACTCATCCTCTCAATGATTGTTTCAGGTTCAACCGTTCTGGAATAAGACTGTACCCTCCCCGTACTCGCCTTTCACGTTCTCGTAATTCATTCATCCCTAATTCCATACATGTGTATAATTCAACTGTGACACGATAACTGTATACATAAGGCTACCTATACCTATCCTTATAATTATATATTTCCTACTGGATTTGAATTTGTTATTGCTGATTTTGAAAGCTGTCCGTTTGATTGCACTTCAGTAGCTGATATTGAAGTGCAATTAAACGGATAGCTGGAGACCGTGGATCGGGAGCTAGCGGATTGGTGGGGGGGGGGTGAGCTGACGGGAAATGAAACATCATATTATGAGACATGTTAATGTATGACGCATGTTATTCATACGATTGTGCCGGTTATTGTTACCTTGATTTCTTCAATCGTCAAGAGTTCATTTTACTGTAGAAGTGTTGCCGTAATTTTATCTCGCATTATAATTATATATAATTTGAATGTAAATCTATTTATTCCTGTTATTTTCTGCAAAATCCATAAGCATCTGTGGATCGGGAGCTAGCGGATGGGGGGGGGGAGGGGAAATATTATATAAGGAGACATTTTAATGAAATATCATATTATGAGACATTCTAAATTATGACGCATGTTATTCATACGTTTGTGCCGGTAAACTGTTAACTTGATTTCTTCAATCGTTAAGAGTTCATTCTACTGTAGAAGTGTTGCCGTAATTATATCTCGCATTTATAATTATGAAATATGAATGTAAATGTATTTATTCCTGTTATTTTCTGCAAATCCAAAACCATCTGTGGATCGGGAGTTGGCGGATTAGGGGGGGGGGGAGCTGACGAGAAATACTATATTATATCATGAGACATTTTAATTCATGACGCATGTTAAATGTAGGCAATAAGAAATTAAGGGGCACATGCACACTATAAATAATTATCCATATATATGTACATAGTTTTCAATTGTTAAATGTTATATTGTATTTTCTATCATTTGTATTTTCACTGTAAAAAAGCCATTGGAAGCAAAATTTCTATGTAATGTTTGCATGCATGGACCAATAAAATAATCTTGAATCTTGAATCTTGAACATTGACAGCAATGACTAGTAGAACATAGTGATGAAAAGTATGGGCGCAGGCCAAGATTTATACCGACTCAAGTGTGAAATGGCGCATCTTCCCTCATCTTCTTCAACCAGAAAATGGACTTCATTGTAGCCTATCATGTAGGACAGGATTGGTGACATAAAATCGATAAAAAAACATTATAATCAGATTCTCTGACCCCGAAAACCCCACAAATACATAACATGTTATCATTCTAGCCTTTTTCCTTTTGGAACTACTATTGACCTATAACTATCAGACGGCGGCCATTTTGGTTTTGACCAATATGACCAGTATGACAGCCCCAAGGAGACCTCAAATCGATGAAAGAACATCATAATCAGATTCTCTGACCCCGAAAACCCCATAAATAGATAAACCTTTAACATGCTAGCCCATTTCCTTCCATAACTACACTTGACCTGTAACTCAGATGGCGGCCATTTTGGATTTGACTAATATGACCAGTATGGCAGCCCCAAGGAGACCTCAAATAGATGAAAGAACATCATAATCAGATTCTCTGTCCCCGAAAACCCCACAAATACATAAAATGTTATCATTCTAGCCTTTTTCCTTTTGGAACTTCTATTGACCTATAACTTTCAGACGGCGGCCATTTTGGTTTTGACCAATATGACCAGTATGACAGCCCCAAGGAGATCTCAAATCGATGAAAGAACATGATAAGCAGTTTCTCTGACCCCGAAAACCCCATAAATATATAAACTTTTATCAAACTAGCCCATTTCCTTTCGTAGCTACACTTGACCTGTAACTATGAGATGGCGGCCATTTTGGATTTGACCACTATGACCAGTATGGCAGCAGCAAGGAGACCTCAAATAGATGAAAGAACATCATAATCAGATTCTCTGACCCCGAAAACCCCTTAAATAGATAAACTTTTAACATACTAGCCCATTTCCTTCCATAACTACACTTGACTTGTAACTAAACATGGCGGCCATTTTGGATTTGACCAATATGACCAGTATGGCAGCCCCGAGAAGACCTCAAATCGATGAAAGAACATCATAATCAGATTCTCTGACCCCGAAAACCCCTTAAATAGATAAACTTTTAACATGCTAGCCCATTTCCTTCCATAACTACACTTGACCTGTAACTCAGATGGCGGCCATTTTGGATTTGACCAATATGACCAGTATGAAAGCCCCAAGGAGACCTCAAATTGATGAAAGAACATTATATTCAGATTATCTGACCCCCAAACCCTAGAAATATATAAATTGTTATAATACTAGCCCTTTTCCTTTTGAAACTACGCTTGACCTTTAACTCAGATGGCGGCCATTTTGGATTTGACCAATATGGCGGTCACAGAGGGCGCCCTTCTTGGCGCCCGGCAGAAATCGTAATAGTATGGTATAAGCTACCTCTGGGCTAAATTTGGTGCTTTTAGAAGAATCTGCACGAAACGACCCCTATATAGCCCTAACAGCCCTGACTATAATATAGAGTAATTTTTAAAAATTCTTAACTTTCCTATTAGTTATCCGATTTTGCTAAAACTGTTTTTGATTGGTTTGTCTGATTTTTCTGCTTCTATTGAAAGTAAGTTATTTTTAGAGTGGACTTGTACTTTAAATTAACACATGGGTGCAAATATAAATGTATATTTAAGTCTTGCCAAACGACTTTAGTGGCGAGGTGGGACTCGAACCGCGAACAATGTGATCTACAGTCCGGTGACATATTCACTAGCAAATGTATATCATAACAAACACAATAACATTCTGAAAATAATTTTCAATTATAATTGGAACAACATGTTTATTATATTGAATGCAGTATAATTATAAACTGCATTTATATTACCATTTTAAGTGAGATTCTAACCTTTAAGCTTTTTGTGTATATATTTGAAAAAGTGGATACGTTTAGTATTTTGAGCCCTGACATAGATATTCACCAGAGTATAATCATTGCCGTCAATGGTTATTGCTTTACATATAAAACGACCTGAATCACTAATCGATTTATGCTTCACTGCATAGTCTTAACCCGGCCGACAGAGTATCATTACTTCACATTAATGGTTTGTTTTTTGCTAAAAAATAACACCTCCTCTGACATTCTTCTAACATGTGTTTTTTGAAGAAATATGATATCATTTTTGTTCTTCCAGCCAACAGAATTCCCCCTTTTATCCTACATTGTTATCGAATACATCTTACATTGAATGATAGGAGTATTAATTGTATATCATTTATGATGTAATGGCAAACCAATGATTAAAAGAACCAAAGTATCGTCAGACATATACCTTCTTTAGTGATAGAAATCTTGAAAATAAAAAGTTACATCATGTTTACATGAGCTGGGTTTAACATCGATTACTTATTTATGTATCATAACAAAAATATACAACAGAACTTAAATACCACTGTGTAGTTTGAGAAGCATACTCGGCAACTCGAAACCCTAGTTTAAAACTGATCTACATGAAACTTGATCTTCTCTGGATTGTTTAAACATTTTTAAAAAAACTGCACTTTATAAGGAAAAAGGCAAAATTATCAAACCATCTTATACAAATAGACCAGTCTTTGTCTCATTGTTCTAATGATATTCCATAGTAACTTCAATGGCGATTGACAGTTTCCTAAGCACACTTTGCTGGCGTCTAGAACCTTATCAGAGTCTCGTCCAAACCAACAGAGGTGCTTCTGGCATATGGGTACGTTCAGACATTAGTTTTGTATATTATCTCATTCATGGTGTACACAAAAAATCAGAACACAAAAAAACAAAATTAGTCTTGTGTTAGTGTTAAATAAAGCTCCATTCCACATGATATCGTCCATTATTTTCCTTTCATGTATACGTCTTTCTCATTTACTCTAATCTTCCCATATATGGGATTTTCGAAGAAAGAATAATATCAATAATAGGGTTACGAAATAATTTGTGAATACTTTCATTCATTTACTCATTAGAAAAGACAGAAGAGAGGGGAAAGGCAATTAGATTTAAAACTTTTAAAAACATCTTATACATTATTTTCAGTAATTTTTTCTTTCATGGAATATCCTTCTTTGGATTGCAAACAAACCATAAATTATGTATTTCAATTTTTGAAGAGATATACAAATTAAAAAAATCATTTACTTACCAGAGAAGAAAACCCACGCAAGGCACGGAACATTCTTTGTCCACTCAAAGGTAAATACAACATGATGAGGATGATGATGATGATGATGATGATGATGATGATTTTCTTTCACAAATCCCTCTCTTAGATCAATATTGTCAGTGGGGTTTCCTGAATCTTTGTTTACATCCTTTGTCCACTCAAAGGTAAATCAACCATGATGACAATTTTCTTTCACAATTCCCTCTCTTAGATCAATATTGTCAATAGAGTTAAAGAGTTATGAAGAATATTGAGACAAATCCTGAATCTTTATATACTTTATCCTTCCTTCTCCGAAATAAAAGTAAACAATGTTTTTCTCTTTTGTTCTCAGACAAATCTCGTTGTACAAAACTTTGGAAGTCTTCTTCCAATAATCTGCTCACTTAACGCAAGGAAATCCAAACAGAAGAACCTAGGAATCACTGAAGGTGAAAGTTATTTTGCACGCTCTGCTAAAAAAAAACGCTCTTTTATTGATACGTTTAGTTAGCGAAATGCTCCATGAGAGTATTTTGCAAAAGAGAGACAAATATACAAGAGTTTAAAAGAGTTTCAATGAAATGATGTGAGGCGTTGATCACCATGATATCAAACTCATTGTTTTCGTTGATGTTGTGCCTGACTGCACGCGACGTATAGATGCATTAAATGGTTTATCTCTAATTGCTATCCCGTCCACACCAACAAGTCGACACCAAAACAAATAGTTACCTTAAGCCTCGATCAAATGCCTTTACGAACTACTTCGAACGCCGTACGAACGATTCTCAGACCATGGAAATTCGGGAAGACCGAGGGAAAAGAGGGAGATTCGTACGAACGCATCGCTCTTACGAACCTTTGTGACCGTAGCTTTACCTCCACCGGCCAAGAATCGGCTTCAATTTAATTCAATTTAATTTCGATTTATATGCTCCACAGTAACTATATGTATGATTGTGTACCATGTTACAATATAAGCCATTGTATAAACTAAATATGAATGATTAATAATGGATTTCTAATCGGTTGTGGTGTTTCGATATACATGTATACTATATTGTCTCATTATTAATTCATAAGTGAATTAAAACCTATTGTAGTTTCCACTTTACAATTTACAAGGATGCCAAGTAGGAATAGTTTTACCTAGCTAGTCATAGGAAACAGAAAATTATTTCTTGTAAAAAAAGATATATGGGGTGTGGAGAGAGGTAGAGAGAGACAGGGGAAGAGAGAGTGAGAGAGTGAGAGAAAGAGAGTGTGAAAGAGAGAGAGAGATAGAGAGAATGAGAGTTCAATTCAATTTATTTCGGATCATACAAATGATTGTATACAAAGTAACAGTAAATTTCAACTATTTTTTACAAAAGTTAAATGCGGGGCTTACCATGAAGGTTGCGAAAACCTGTAAAGTTGAATCGCCCATTACAGAATAAAATACAAACCCAGAACACAAAAATCAAATATTATAAGCATACAACAATAAATCAAGTAAAATAAGGAAAAAGTACATACACTTCAACTATGATCTATAAGACGAGAGAAAGTGAAATAGAAAATATGTATATTTTCTATTTCTCTAGACCTTTCCCATTTTCTTCTCGCACTTTAATATATATATGTTTGTATATACATATATATATTTATATAATGTAAAAATAAATGGTTCTGCGTCGGTGCATAAAATGAATAGGACATAAGGTAGATAAATAAAAACACCGGAGAAGTGAATATTCCACTGACGTTTCGGGGATAGCCCTTTATCGAAGTGATTCAAGCATGAACAACAATATACAAAATCAAAAATATATAGGCGACGCTTGGTAGTCAATATGCAAAGGCGCGTGAGAGTACGCGAAAGAAGAGAAAAAGAGATAGAGAAACGTCACAAAGCTCAAAAGTTGGACCATTGTGACGTGAGAAAATAGGAGAAAATTAGAAATATAGGGAGCGTTAGAAGAGCGTATCTCCAGGGGAGACACGCGGAAAGCAAAAGAAAAGGAAAAGAAGAGGCGCACAGAAAGAAAAATAAGCAATTGAAAAAGCATTATGACGTAATAAAGATATTAAAGATATTAAAGTTCAACAGAGTTCAGTGTGAGTTAGGGAAAGATCTGAAAGTGGCGTTCATCCCGTCCGGGTGGAGAGTGCCAAGTTTGAAGATTATCCTCTCCTCCATCAGCTTCCTTTCTTTCTCATCTCGGCAAGATTTCAGCACACATACTTGAAGGTCATCAGCATTATGATCTCCGATGTTGAAGTGGTGAGCTACAGGTAGTCCGGTTGTCTTCAGGCGTATGGAACGCAGATGCTCCGTGATTCTATCGGCTAGGCGTCTCTTTGTCTCCCCGATGTACACCATGGAAGAGCGGGTACATGTCAATCCGTAAATGACATTAGTGGTGGTACATGTGAATTCTCCTCTGATATGCCAAGTTCCTCTGGGGTCTAAGCATCCCTGTAACGCACAAACAACATATATTATGATTATGTATTTTTGTCTTCAAATAACAACATCTGAAAACAGATGAAAGAAAGACCTGCGATGAGGCTCGTACAATTTGTCTCAAATCAACAGCAAGCAGACATTTATTTATTTATTCATCTTTAAAAGTTAAAGAGATTTTTTTATTATCTTCAAGAAGTGCCGAATATAAAGGCCTGCTTTACAAAAGGGGATATCAAGTGGATATTACAATGTATAAAGTTAAAACACAACATAAAAACAAACAAATAAATACATAAAATACATGGCAACTAAAGCATAAATGTACAGCAGTGTTATGATAGATTTATATAAAACTTGTTAATATAAAATAAAATCAATTGGCTTTTAATAGTTATTGCGATATCATATAATAGACTGCTGTAACCGTAGGTTTTTTAATATATCTAGTGTGGATGATATTTGAACAAGCATTGCTGGTGAATTAAAAAGTCCGCTTGCAGTATAAGAGAAGGAGTATTTTCTATATTCAGTTCTGTGTTTCGGTAGGTATTATTGGCAAGAAATGATATATCGAGTGCAAGAGGCGACATTATGTTAATAGATATTACATAGATTTTACAAAGGTATTGTGGGGCAAGTTTGTGCAGTTACTTGTACACCATTGAAACAAAAATGAGAGCTTGTTCTTTGTACAATTGGCTGCCATTAAAGTGAGTGAAGAAGTCCTCATGATGGTGCATTATAGTTAGAATTCAAAACCATTCAAGCTTATTTGTATTGACTTCTTTCTTTCCTCAACATATCTTTTTGTTTGTTAAATAGCCACAAACAGTACAACATTAGTAAATGTACGAAAGTATGAGTGTAAAATACAAATATTACAATTTTTCATTAGTTAAACAAGACTTGCTTCTGCGTATACACAGCACAGGCCCCACCCCTGGCCCCAACAGTATGTTAAAAAACAGAAGACGGGCCTCCACCCCCCCCCCCCCCGTTGAGCAAAACAAAATTAGTGCACATTACCCCCCCCCCTACACACACACACACACACCACACACACCTCATCCCGCTTATTCGCCAGCTGTTTCGCCGATAAATACATTCTCACGAATTGGGTCCCCGCCCTCGCCGCCGGCTGGGTCCACCCCTGTGTATACATGCAATTGATTGAAAGATTTTCTTTAAAACTACTTCGTCAACATGAGAACCCAATTAACATTGTGTTCGAGAATTACACCAAGGTGTTTAAGTTTAATGACAGTTTCTAGTAATTGACCACTCATAAATATCTGAAAATTAAAAGTATTTCTTTCCCGATGGGATGAAAACAATATAACTTTTTGTCTGAGTTAATAACCATTCCATTATCTAAAAACCATTTACTGAGCTTATTTATGTCTGATTGTTAAATTGACTGCACTATCTTGACATTTAAATCTGAATTTAATACAGCTATATCGTCCGCATAAGGTGAGAGTTTTGTATGTGGATTAAAATTTAGATTCGAGATACCCATTCATGAACATTTAAACAAAAAAGTGGTCCTAGTATGGATCCTTATGGGACTCCTCTTCGAACGGGAAGAAGGTCACCTGTTTTTCCTTTATAAAATACGCATAGCTTTCTGCCTTCATCAATTGATGTACTTCGTCAATTCCAAAGCACAACCTTTTTCATGGGGTAAAGCGTCAAACGCTTTTCTTAGGTCGAGGACTGCAGCGTCAACAAATTTACTTGATCAAAGTACTCATATAAAAAGTCACAAATTTCTGTTAAGCATGTTGCAGTTGAGTGATTTGGTCTAGAACCAGATTGGGGCTCAGACATATAAGACCTTCTGTAGAATGCTTTTTAAATTTCAAATTCATTTAGAGCCATATATATTTCTAGTAAGCCTTCTACCCCCCCCCCTCCCCCACACACACACACATGCACTCACACAATTCCTTGACTCCACTTGTAAAGCAAGGTACCGACAGTTACATGATGCTATGAAAAAAATCACTTGCGCCGGTATAGAAAACGAAGAGTGAATTATCTCCTACTTTTTAGTCGATGTTTGAAATATTTTTGCCAATCTGTGTCAACTGAATCCTTACCGAATATTTACATAGTGGAATATGAATAAACATCTCTGCAGAATATCCAGGAGTGAAATATATACCGATATAATTAATTCACACTATCATTAACTACTGCACATGGCCTCTACATGGTTACATAAACAGGGCCGTTACTAAAGGGGGTAACATCCCTTCCTCTTTCTAGCATTGTCTGCAAATTACAACAACAACATCTCTGTGATTGGAACCTTTCGCAATGTTTTTGTTGTTGTGTTCCGGGGTTATTTGAAAATTACTAGTCGTCAATTTTGCCATCCCTACTCTCAGTTTGCAAGTGGTCTAGCGGCGCCCGTATTCATAGCTACGTGCTTTCTAGTACCAGTCCTAATCTTCAAGAAGTGCCGAATAGAATTTAGCTCCGGTTCGCCTTTCAAAAGCGAATGTAGACGTCGCCAGACATTCTTCGCCGAGTAAGCACAAACCCTCGCAGGCGATGAAAGTATAACACGAGCAACGGACATCGGTAAGACACAACTGACTGCATTCGATCATGGACGAAACCGTGAATGATGACAGAACATAGGCATCGATGTGGGCGACATTGCTGGCCAGGAGTCGGAAGTTTTTGAAGCTCGTGTGACCTGTTTCAAAAGTTTTAAAGTTAAAGATAAAATACAAAATATGAGTTTGACTTTTAACAAATTGATAAAAAAAAGAGCTGCACTGAATTATAACCCTTCAGACAAATTATTTGTCGCTGAACATTTAGTTTGTAGGGTTATACCCAGAGGCGCTGTAAGGAAGGTAACGTGTATACCTAATTATACATCCTCGTAGTGACACACGAGGCGTTATTGTTACTGCGTCAGTGATTTGTTTGATCTTTGACGCACCGTGGGATAGTGACACCGTACAGCCAATGCAAATATTAGGTTTAATTAGCGTAGTATAGTTATGTCGACACAACGCCAATTGCAAAAGCAGGTGTGTGTGGGTAAACTGGGGGCAGGCGCGTACGCAGGGGGGGGGGGGGTTGGGGGGTTAACCCCCCCCCCCTTGGTATTTTTATGTGTATAAACCCTCCCCCCTCTACACCCCCCCCTTTTTTTTCTTTTTTTTCTTTTTTTAAATTAAAAAGTGTCCTCTTATCCCCCCCCCCCCTCTTATTCAGCGGCCGGCTGAGTCGTTGCGAAATTTTTGGCCCGATTTAAAAATGTTAACCCCCCCCCCCCCCTTGAGGGGAGACTGGAACGCACTAAATACAACATTTACCTCTGTCCAGAGAAGATGAGCGACGTGTAGCCGATGACATTGTCTGGGTTGTTTCTGTGGCTGTTGTTGCAGGAGTGGTATCGGTTGCCTGTTTAGGAGTAGGCGAAGCAACATCTGTTGATCCTTGCCCTGCGTTTGATGTTGATGATGCTTTTGAGGTTGGTGTTGTTGATGCTGGACTGCTTGTTGTCTCACTGATCGCATCATCGGTTGTTGACGAAGGTTGCGTAGAGCCACTCGTTGTTACAATATTGTCAGTCTGAGTAGAGGAACTGGACGTTTCGGATGACGTCATTTGATTTGGTGTGGTTTGGGTTGAACCTTCGGGAGAAGTGGCAGCGCCTTGTGTTGTCTGCTGTACAGTACTTGATTGGAAACCTGCTGACGTTGAATTTAATATGGCGATAGTTGTAATGAAAAAAGGATGACAAATTTCAACATAAAAGATGAAGATTAGACACAAAACATTTTCTTTACAAGGATAATTCGTGGGTAATGGCATTTTTTTTTACCATGAATGACTTGCAAGGCGGGAAAAGTATTTTTTTCATGAAATCCAAAACAACTATAATTATCAGGGTGCATTAAATAAACTGAATGTAAGTACTTTTCTGTAGATCACTGGAAAAAAACACGTGAAAAACCCATGAAAACCCCTGTTATTAAAACTGCTATGGATCATCAGTATATATTCACCTCCTTTTTTCTCGCAGATAAAACGCCGCACGTGATTATCAGCACAATCATCATCCAACCATTGGTATGACTTGCTTGGATGTATAACGAAACACATCCCTCCTTCATCAAAAGTCTCTGAACCATCTGCGAAGTTGGAGTAGGTCAGACTCGAACCGTCCAGCCAAGTCACACTGGATAATCCTATCCAGTAATCCTCGTTTGCAAGGGGTAGGTTGTCCACCAGAAAGTTTTGTTCGGCCTGTGATCCGATGTAGACAAGATGCATTCCAAGGTCGTCACAGGATAGTTTTGACGAGTCGAAGGTTAAATTGTTTTGCGAGAAGTAATAACAAGATCCGTCATTCTCAGTGTGACCAACGGTACAAGCTGCAAGAGACACAGTTATGAGGACACTTTCTTCGAACTCTTTTTTTTTATTGTGTTCTGTACAAGTATAAAATATATTAAACAAACCAATGAAATTATCGAACTTGGGCACCTCATATTCGGCAAAGGAAGTGATCTATTGTACTTTAAATAATCCAATCTAGTATCATAAAATTACATTGCCATTATAAAAAGGTGTCAAAATCGCTTGCTTCACTCACTCGAAGAATAATGAAAAAGTTGACTTTACAGTAAGAGACGGATCCGCCGTTACTGTACTGCTCGTGCGCCTATGATTATGGATGATTTTTGATAAATAATTTTTAACGATTTTATTCTGGTAGAAAAAATTATATTTTTGCCTTTTACAAGTCTTAGAAAACGAAGACCCTCAACGTGCAGTAAATCAATGAGTTTCTACTCAATATTCTGTACTTACCGGCACTGTCTACTATTTCGTTTTCACAAATGTAATAGTACGATTCGGAACAGCTGTCGTCATGCCATAAATAATCCTGTCCTACGAGTCGGAAACAGATTCCTCCATCATCAAAGTCATATGCGAAGTTGTTGTATTCCAAGCTTGAGCCATCTATCCAGGTCAGTTGGGAAACACCTATCCGATGCCAATTAGTAGACAGCTTATTCTGCAAGAAGTTTTGTTCTTCCTGTGACCCTATGTAGACAAGATGCATTCCAAGTTCCTCGCAAGACGATTTTGACGAGGTAAAGTTTGAACTGATTTCTGAGAAATAATAACACGACCCGTCATTCTCGCTTTGATCAGATCCACAAGCTGCAAATGAATGCGAGACATGGAGATCGACAGACAGACGAGAATGGGAAGAAAAGATGAATGAAATATATATGATCGAGATTATAGGCACAGAGAGGTAGAGGGGGAAATAATGAGAGAATGGGAAAAAGAGTGATGAGAGAGACAGAGAGAGTGAGAGAGAGAAAGAGAGAGTGAGAAGGAAAGAGAGGGAGAGTTGGGGTGTGAGAGCGTGATTGATCAAATAATGGTTACATATTTTAGGTTAAGTTTCGCAGATTACATTTTTATGCCATACATACACTTACATACATACAACGATCGGTCGCTAGAAATATCAAACCATCATTTTTGACAATTAGTTGAAGTTCACATAATTGGTTCTAGGACAACTACCCCCTGGGCAATCACCCCCCCCCCCCCCCCCCGGAAAACTACCCCTTAAGGACAATTACCCCCTGGATTATTACCCCCGGAGAATCACCCCCCAAGGACAACTACCCCCAAGGACAATTACCCCCCGGAAAATTACCCCCCGGAGAATTACCCCCCGAGGACAATTACCCCCCGAGGACAACTACCCCCCGAGGACAATTACCCCCTAGGACAATTACCCCCCGAGGACAATTACCCCCCGAGGACAACTACCCCCCGAGGACAATTACCCCCAAGGACAATTACCCCGAGGACAATTACCCCCTAGGACAATTACCCCCCGAGGACAACTACCCCCCGATGATAATTACCCCCGAGGACAATTACCCCCCGATGACAACTACCCCCGTGGACAATCAGGATTCAATAGCAAAAGACGATCTGACACATTGAGAGATGGCTACGAGCCCATAAGATCCCCTGCATGACCCCATATTCTTTCAAATACTATAGCACGTTGTCTTTCTCATTACTACACATTTCCCTTTTATTATAATTTATGTAACGCCAGCGCGGTTGCTAATTTCCACGAAGGATGTAAGTTTTAGGTAATTGTCCAGCGCTTTTCAAAATGCATAGAAATACATTTCTCTGGAGCAGCGTTATTTTAGCTTTTTGGTCGTCACGGTACCCTCTTAAGAAATGAAAAGTTTCTCCCTAATCCCAAAGTCTTTACAGACTATTAATTTTGCATGACTCTGGCTCTCGTCAAGTACTATGCACACACGTATGGGCACATTTAAGAATAAAAAGACATTTTCAAACTGGTAAAAAAATAGTTTGTAATCCACACACTAGAAACTATTTAAAGTACTGTATGCGGGCACCTTGCCGCCGAATGTACATAAAAAAGTGATATATTCGGTCATGACCTTGATACACTAATATCAGGATATTCGGGACTCTCGTTGCCCTTATTTGCCTTGCTGTCAAAATATTGTCAGCGAGCGAGGAAGGAAGACACTTTAGTAACCGTTTCTGGTATTTGATTTTTTTTACAAAATCAACGTTTTCCAAATCATTCTCTTGCGGCACCCCGGTTGAAAAACGCTGTGCTGGAGTTACAAAATCAAATGAGATGAATTACCAGAGAGCGGATATTTATTTTCTTTTGACATGGCACCGTACATATAACTTGAAGGCAATTTCTATTTCAAAATAATTTAACGTACACGAAAACATATTATACTTCAACAGAAATAAATAAATAACGTGAAGAAAACCTTAATTATGGATCACGGCATGGATGAGGGCCCATTATACATACAAAGACAAATACACGATCAGCTGATGAAAAAGTTACAGAGGATGCATAAAGGAAATCTTACATCCTCCACCACCCCCCCCCCCCCCCATATCGAATTGAATAATTTGAAAAGACTGAAATGAAGGTTTATGCAATTTTCTGTAAATATCAGTTTGGAGAGAAGCTTGCGTTATACGTCACAGTCTTATAAATTCCTTGGGAATGATTGTCATTGGGGGTAGTTGTCCTCCATGGGTTATTGTCCTCGGGGGTGGGGGGGGGGGAGTTGTCATCGAAGGGGGAGGGGTAGTTGTCCTCGGGGGTAGTTGTCCTCAAGGGTAATAACAATAACAATAATAATAATAATAACGTTTTATTTACCAAGGGTAGCTACTTCAGTTATGAAACTGCTCTTCCAGCGGGCCCTGCATAACATAACATAATTATTACTACCCTTCTCTAATCTAATATGCTGAGCGCCTAGCTAGAAGGCAGAAGGTCCCATTGTTATAAGTCTTTGGTATGACTCGGCCGGGGTTCGAACCCACGACCTTCCGAACATGAGACAGACGGGTGTTCTAACCACTGAGCCACCAGGCCCAGTAGTGTCTATGGGGGGTAATTGTCCTCGGGGTTAGTTGTCTTCGGGGGGTAATTGTCCTCGGGGTAATTGTCCTCGGGGGGTAATTGTCCCCGGGGGGTAGTTGTCCTCGGGGGTAATTCTCCGGGGGGTAATTTTCCGGGGGGTAATTGTCCTTGGGGGATAATTGTCCTCGGGGGGTAATTCTCCGGGGGGTAATTTTCCGGGGGGTAATCGTCCTACGGGGGTAGTTTTCCGGGGAGTAATTTTCCGGGGGGTGATTGCCCAGGGGGTAATTGTCCTGATACGCACATAATTATATAGGGGCTATTTTCCCCTATTCTACAAGCAAACTATTTCATATTTAATTTTGGTTTCTTGTTATTTGTTTTTTACTGTATATTTTTAGCCTTTTCTGAAAGGAAAAACATATGAGAAGAACAAAATTATGGCGGATCATGGTATTATGAATCAACTACGACAAAGATGATCTTATTACTACATACAAAGAGATGGTATATCTAGACGACAGATTGCCCGGAAAGTTGTTAAAAGCAATTTAGATAACAAGTAGCAAAGTATTATACTTATTGTGGACACTTATTTTTTAAATAATCCTGTTCTTGGCTTTTATTTGTTTTCACAAATATATTTTGACGTTTGTATGAAAATAAACACCGCCAATCGAGGCACACAAATAATCAATGATATAGAAATATATGGATGAAAGAAAGTTGGTAAGAAGACACCTATCCAGTTACTCACCTAGATCAGCAGTCACTGGGCTCTGTTGGTTCAATATAACGAAGATAACGAAGAAAGATAACTCCATCTGCATAAATATAAAATGATGATACTCATAATAATAGTCAAATTTGTAGAGCAATTAATAATGCGTTTCTAAAAGCGTTACATTGTAATTATCACATTAGCCCGGTCATTGGCTTCAATTACTAATCAACACATGATAGTGCACACGCTCCGCTTCCTAGGGAGTATTCCGCCAGGCGTCAATTTACAAGCGCACACATGCCAATCCAACCACATTAACATTTAAATTCTATCGGGTACCCATTTAACACATGGGTGCAAATATAGATTTAAGTCTTGCCAACGACATTAGTGGCGAGGTGGGACTTGAACCGCGAATTATGTGATCCACAGTCCTGTGCCATATCCACTAGCAAATATACATCATCACAAAAATGATAACATTAGGAAAATAATGTTTACGTTGGAAATGGAACAACATGTATATATTGAACGCAATATGATTATAAACTTATATATATATATATATATATATATATACATTATTTTCAGTCATTTCAATTTCAAGGAATATCATTTTTGGGGATTGCAAACAACCACCTGCATTTCAAATTTTAAAGAGATATACAAAAACAAACAAATTTTTTTTACCAGATAAAAAAAACCACGCAAGGCAAGAAACAACCTTAGTCCACTCAAAGGTAAATCAACCATGATGATGATTTTCTTTTATAGATCCTTCTCTTTGATCGATATTGTCAATGGAGTTAACGAGTTATGAAGAATATTGAGACAAATCCTGAATCTTTTCTTCCTTCTCAAAATGTAAGTAACAATTGTTTTTCTCTTCCGTTTTCAGACAAATCTCGTTGTACTCAACTTTGGAAATTTTCTTCCAATAATCTACTCACTTAACGCAGGGAAATCCAAACAGAAAAAGAACCTAAGAATCACTAGAGGTGAAGGTGATTTTGCACGCTCTGCTGAAAAAACCCCGCTCTTATCTTGATACGATTAGTTTGTGAAATGCTCAACGAGAGTATTTTGCAAATGACGAGAGACATATATACAAGGTTTTAATAGATGCAGCCTACTGAAATGATGTGAGGCGTTGATCACCATGGTATCAACTCGCATTTTATTCAAATTTGTGTTAATTTTGTGCCTGACTGCACGCGATGTATTGATGCATTATATCTCTAATTGCTATCCCGTCCGCACCAACAAGTTCGACACCAAAGAAAATAGTTACCTTACCTCCACTGGCCAAGAATTGGCTTCAATTCAATTCAATTTAATTTCGATTTGTATGCACCACAGTAATTCTAAGTATGATTGTGAACCACGTTACAGTCTAATTCAGTGTATTAACTAAATATAAATGATGTATAAGGGATTTCTAATCGGTCGAGGCGTTTCGATGTAAATTATATATTACCTCATTACCAATCCATTATTGGATTAAAACTGAATATGGTTTCCGCTTGATGATTGACAAGGATGCCAAGTAGGAATAGTGTGACCTAGATAGTCATAGGAAACGGAAACTCAGTTCTCAAATAAAAAATGTACATGGGGTGTGGAGAGAGATGGAGAGAGACAGGGTGAGAGTGAAATTTTAACTATATTTACAAAGGTTAAATTCGGGCCTTTCCACGAAGGTTGCGGAAACCTGTGAAGTTGGATCGACCATTACAGAATTAAAATACAACCCCCCCCCAAAAAAAAAAAAAAAAAAAAAAATATTTAAAAATATCATAAGCACACAACAATAAATTTAGTAAAATAAGCAAAGTACAGACACTTCAATTATCTATAAAACGAGAAAAGTGAAATAGAATATATATATATATATATATAACCCTACTTTCTACATTAAGTGGACATCATAAAAATCCTAACTCTAACTCTAACTCTAACCCTAACCCTAAAACCTAACCCTAAACCTAACCCTAAACCTAACCCTAACCCTAATGTCTTTTTAATGACTCATTTTCTCACCCCAAATGTCCCTCCAATGACGCCTTTAGTGAAATTACATATAAAGAGAGAATTTGGGCTTTCTATAAGAAATAAAACGTAAAAAACGCTAATGACAATGTCTACTTAATGACTAATTTGTTCACTCCAAATGTCCCTTTAATGACGCCTTTAGTAAACAAAATATATATATATATAAAGGAGGAAAAGAAAACAACAATGAAAGGAGTTCAGATATAAAACAAATCTTTGTGGTCATGAAATAATGTGATGATAAAGAGTCACTCATATCCTATCCATAGAAATAGTAAGACAGAGTCTCACCAATCACCGTAGGAGCACCAGTTCCAGACGGAATGGGTTAGGACTACCCTCAAGAACATTTAACCGCATCGCCCGGTTAGGTCTTCAGCAGGTTCCCTACGACATTCACGTCTGGCATCAACCTGTGCCTGGAGACATTGGCATAAGATTGCACTTTGATTTGATTTAATTTGATTTGATTTATTGGTTTCTGCATCTTTTTTCTTTTTTTCATTATACATTTTCATGAACATAATATGGTTTGATACAATATTTTAGGTATATAATTTTATACAGTAATAATGAGTATAATGAAATTAAACAAATATAGTGAATGCATAATTAAAATACATTAGATGCAGGAGGGCTACAGAAATAAGCAAAGTAGCTTGACATGCCCGCATCCCTCAACTTAGATACAACAATTTTAAAAAAAATATTTAAAAAAAGAGTGACTTGCAGAGAAGAAAATGAAAGGGGAGAGAAGGAGCGTTGGTAATTATACAATAAATCTCCTACATCTGCTGATTGAATGCAGGTTCAATTTCATGAATGGATAAACGATGCTAGGTCATGGACGATTACACATCATTGTTGAATATACAGTCAATGTACACACGAACATGAATACAGTATAATTACACACGACAGGATCAATACGTAGACAATAACATAGTTTTAACTGCCTTCTTAAAAGAATACAATGTTCTAAGGTTTCGTATTACAATGGGCAGAGAGTTCCAGATGTCTGGGCCGGCGTGTCTAAAGGATTTGAGAGCCAATGCGGTTTTTGGATTTCTTAAATGGAATTTTTCAGTTTGCCTTGTAGGGTAAGAGTGGTTGGTTTTATTCAAATTAAACAATGGGGGAAAGTATGAAGGTAGTAAACCATTTTGTAAGCGAAACATGAAAAGTGCTATTTGTAGAATATTTATATCATCAGCTTTTAGAGTTCTTAGTTTTGAAAACAAGGGATTGGTGTGGTCGCGATAGGAAGAATCAGTACATATACGCATGGCTTTCTTTTGTAATAGTAAAATGGAGTAAACGTTGCTTTTCAAATTTGCCCATATAATGTTACAATATGAAATATAATTTTTACCTCTTACATTTTTACCTCTGAAATTTTTACCTCTGACATTTTTACACCTGACATTTTTACTCTGAAATTATTACCTCTGACATATTTATGTGGTATCGATGAAGCAGCGTTTTTGATGAATGGGAGATTAATACACACAATGTCTAACAACTCTATCAAAAACGTATATATGTCAAGGTTATTCCATTCAGAGATATAACACAAACAAATTGGCAATTGGTAAGAAGCATGGATAATTTCGAGTAATTTTCTACCTCGAAAGTTAATCATGATCCCTCTAAAAATGTAATTCATCATTTTGTAATTCTAGCGAATTAATTAGATTGCAATTATCTGTGAGCTTTGTGTCTTTAAAGCCCCCCCCCTCCCCCCTTTCCCCAGCAATAATGACACAAAACTCATGAAATAAGTATTCCAGCCGCTGAGAGCCAGAAGGGCATTAATCAATGTATCATTCTATACAGAGTTATACCCTTTTGACTCTTAATAAACGATGAATCCATCCCACCTGTTTGTTACTCATATATGTCATATTTCTGTTATATAGTTAGAGTTCTCAAGTTGATTGTAAGGTACATGTAGGCTTTGTTGTGGTAGAACAATTTTTTTCTATTTGTTAGATGCTACTATAATTTTCAGGATTACATGAAATATAATGCCAATAAGAAAGTAAGAGAAAGGAAAAGATACTTTTGTAAATAAATGCGAAATTCGAAGGAATATATGAAAGTATCTGATGGGAGAAGGATAGAAGATGTTTTTGGATAGAGGCTGATATTGGTGTAAAAAAATGTACTATTTACCTGTAGATTAGACTAAATATGGGCCTGTGATTGTTAAGTATAATTTGTTATTCTTTTGTATGACCCATGAACTCCTGATGAACTTTCACCATTAAAATTTAATGATTCAATCCGTATGAGTGAATTCAAGTGCAATAAGCGACATTTCCATTCATCATAGTCACACACGAAATGTGTTTTACTTTGAAAATCAACGTATAAGCAGTAACAATGTTTAATTTCGAATGCAGTCATTTAATATATTTCATATATCATAGCGATGGTATAAGTATGTTATAAGTTTATGTACATTGCATAGCCTTTCAAGACATACACAGATCATCTTTACGTTTATTAGTTACCAGCCTCCTGTGCTGTAGTTCCTCCCCTTCGCCATTACATAAGTGGAAATAATTTGTTTGTGTTTGTGCCTGTTCTGTCATCTGAGGGGGAACAGTTTATAGGGGAATAAGACAATGCACAATTAACCGATAGCTTCTGCTGCGAACAATAGTCATGTGAAAACAGATGTCATATATTTTTTATTTTGTATACGACTGTATGTCCTTCATACAAAAACAAAATCAGTTGCGTCTTGTTTGTGTTGCTTTATACGTTCCGTCTCTAAAATTTAACTTAATTGCGGCTGTTAGGATATTAAGACATGACCGACTCGAATCAATAGATCCTTCTACACTGTAAAACTAAAAAATTAGCAAAGCCGGGACCCTTATCTCCGAAACAGTTGATTTTGCTTTTGTCAATATTTTCGGTTGCAAAAGTTTCTAAAGAAGTCCTGGAAAGTTAAAGAGATTTTTGAAGAACTTTTTTTAAGGAGCAAGCAACTGCTTATCCAACATAGAATCACGTTAACATCAGCCCCCTTGTTTGACTGCCCAGGAAGAAGAGAAGAACTTGGAGTTTGTCTCCATCATTTTACTCCACAATCCCTATGAAAATGATGAAAAGAGCAAGAGCTTATCCACTGTTGTGTGTACCGACTTCACCAAAGCTTTCGACAGGCTGGATCATAACATTCTTTTTAGAAAATTGATCAAACTCAATGTACGGCCATGCATCATTGAATGGATTATTAGTTTTTTTGGAACACCGTCAACGGTGTGTCAAAGACCAAGGCACTCTATTAGGCTAGGAATATTGTGTTTTGAGGTCAAACAAATTGCAATAAAATATTTTCACTGCAATGCATTTTAGTAAGGTCCCCAAAATGACATACTAAAAGTCCAAACAAATCCAAGTAGTGGAACTGTCCCTAATTTGCATAAATCCAATATGGCCGCTATTTCGAGGATTTTCACATAGATTTTGTCATATATGTCAACTTGTATAGGCTGTTGTGGCACTAAAGGAGTAGGAAAAGTGATCTGCTGTACATTTTGTATCAACTAAAATACTCATATACTACAGGTACATCACACACCTGAAACAAATACCCCGCACACCCACACAATCCAACATGTAATGTATTACCTAGCAGATGATGTTATTTCATTATGCACTAGACAAAATAATATCCTGTCATTTTATATTGAAAAAAATAAAACAAAAATATCAGTTCCGAAAAACTGGCCCTTATGAGTATTCGTACAAACACAAGAGGTGTTATAGGGTTATTTATATAGGGGTACAGCCTGTACCTTACATTATCCGTGTAGTGGACTAATTGTGTCTAATTTCCATAAATCCACAATGGCCGCCAATTCTAGGGTTTTCTCCTAGATTTTGTCAAAATATTCATCTTACATACCTTTTAGCACACTTTTAGTGTACTTTGAATGTCTAAAATGTTATTTCCAAGAATTTGTTTGTTTGCATAAGGTTTCATATGCCCGGTTGAGTTTTTTAATTTGCTTAAATTCAAAATGGCTGCTAAATTAAACATTTTTGTAGAGAATTTATTATAATGATATTTTTTGTCTTATGTTACATTCAGACTAATTGCGACAACACTTATATATGTTGTACACATATATTTATATTTCAAATGTTTCATAATAAGGTTTTTTAAATTTGCATATATACACATACATTTTTTTTAAAGTGGGTTAATAAATTTTGTGTTGATTCTCACCTTACAATGCATTTCAGAGCAGCTATGTCTATGTTGGTTCACAATCACAGTGCAGTTGTTATTACAGGATGCCGGTCATGAGGCCTACAGTTAAGTATACATACTTTAATTTGATTAGAGTTGGTAGTCTCCAACAAACTGAACAAACATTTATGTGGCATGCTGATCAGTAGTATCATCAAGTTCTAGGCAGGCTTTTAATGGTGGTGAGTTGCTACAACTAGTGCCACGACAATCAATGTCTGTTGAACATTGGAGGCCATATACTTCCGACACGTGCATTTCTTGGCTGCACAATCTTTCTTGCATCCACATCTGATGACCTTAAGGTGTAATGCGGATGCTGGTGTTTTATAAGTTTTTATTGGAAAGATACTTCCCATCCATGACCTGCCAACTCAGTTTCCCGATGTCAGGCTGTGCATTCCTTTCCATTCTAATATCTGATAGTACACACGCAGACTGTGGACATTTCCTGCTGCTGAAGTTGGTTGCAAAGTCTTTGCTTCTAAGGCAGACAAGATTGGTGATACCTTTACGCAATCTTCTATTGAGTCACCACCATACAGGCATACAAGTGCCTTCTCTCCAGTTGGAATAATGGCCTCCTTCAGGTATGATGCCGGCTGACTAAATACTATGGCAAGCTCACAGAAGTCGTCATTCTTCATGAGTTTCTTCAGTGCTACGCCTTTCCCTGGTCCAAATATGCGAGACGTTGTGTCGTAGTCCAGAAGCACACGAAAAAGAGAAAGTAGTCACACACACTACCTCCTAGAGTTTCCTTCAGCTGTTTGATATTCCATGTTCGGTTCTTTTTAGAGTTGCCTTAATTGGGCTCAGGTGCATAAAAAGAAGTCCTTTGCATTCAGATCAGCGTAGAAGATCAGCAAGATGAGAAGGTTTGTGTCATCATCGACAAGAACTGTTGCTTTAAACTTCTGTTGCATCACAATTAATTCCAGGATCTGCTCTCCCTCAATTGCTACATCACGATGAAGATCAGGAAGATGCTGTCCGGTAGTAGTTGTTCAAGAGAGAACTTAAGTGGGCTGCTCCGCAAAATTAGCTACTCCACATGGAGTACCTGGGTGCTGAACAACCTCTGGAAATTCCTATAGTGATCACTATAGGATCTTCCTGAGGTTGTTTGTACACGTTGCAGATGTACATTATACAAGTCTGGTATCAGCATGGTATTTATATAGAGCAGCATCAACGAGTAAATGGCCCCGCACATGCAGCTCTAGAAATCGCCTTTCCACCCAGCATATATGGCATACACTATACTTCAAGAAGTTCATGGGGTCCTGAGCCCGTCATCAAATGCCCTGCAGAACGATCTACTTCAAGTCACTGTCACTTGGCTGGCTCCTGATTATTGTGAGTGCCTTCCACCATAGCAGCTTATCAAACGTCAAAACGATTGTATAGTATTACACCGTTTAGCATGGGTACAAGCAAAACGCAGAGTGTAGTAAACACAAGCAGGATGGATCACTAGGATTCATGTCAATCATGGGGAGAAACAAAGAAGATGACTGATCAGGGTACTTGCCGTTGTTTTTATTATCTGTATCGTTCCGGACCTTTGAAGGCCTTGGGAACCGCAGTAGTAAAGATGTCTTCAACAACACATCAAGGTCAAATGTTGGATCTTCTGGTCCCCGATTCACAATCGGCTGGTAAACCAGAGGTTGTACAGTTGTAGATGCCTTTAAGTATTCAATGTTGATACGTCCAACAGTAGCAAAGTCCTCAGCGGATACCGTTTATCTAGATAAGCGGTACAGGCTTACAGTACTTTATCCCTGGCTTTGGGTAGCAATGTGCCCATCTGTGGAAAGTACCTGATCCATCAGGAGTGTCGATATTATTTGCAAGATACTGAATGCACTCTTGAGAAATTGCCGCACTTCTTTCATTTCTTAACCACCGGATAAGAGCATAAGAAGCATTGCGAGATGAGAATTGATGATGCATTTGTAATCCAAGCTGACGAGGAGCTTGGAGAACCCTTGGACGTATTGCGTGCATTATGGCGTGCCCAATAGATGCCAGCATCACAATCTACCTTTTGGCCAACAAACATGTTCCTCAATAGCAGTTGCAGGGAATCTGTGAGAAATGCAGGTAAACGCGTCACTTGTAATTTTCTTTTAATAACTTGACGTCATTCTTTATACGGTGAGGCAGCAGTCTTGATGATCCTCATTTTCTCCTGCTTTGGTGTGTTGTTCTTTGGCTGCTTGTGGAATTCATACAGAATAGCAAACTGTGCTATGAAATGTAACTACATCATGCTTTCCTTTCAGTTCAATTATACAATCCTCTCACCGAAGTGCCCCTGTATTTTCTTTTTCATGTATACCCCACTGTCGGCATCATGTTATGTATCCAGAAAATACTCTTGCATCTTAGTAACAAAATCAACTACTGTTGTTTGTTCCTCATCATTTTCCTCAAGGGACTTAAACTGCTTTTAAGAATGCAGTCAATTTCACCTCATGTTTCGGTTGGCTAGTTTTAACCTTTTTGAAAGTGCTTGTGCTCACAGAGTATACCATTGGTATTTTTTTTTTAAGTTTTAAAGTTCACGATGCATAGTTTATGGTATACTGCATTAACTGCGGGAAGATCATTGACAGACGCAGGTCTTCCAGACACATTTTGCGACCAAGTATAATTTAGTTAAATGCATATTTCTACTACAACTACAGTAATAGCACAACCAATACCACAGCAACAACTAAAGCCCCCTTCCTATTGATGTAACTAGGCTCAGGTGTAGGCTTGCCTTTTGTAGCACTGCATATATCGGCGATCAAGAAAGGTGTACATTCTGTGGCGTCATGAATTACAGGCTTAATTTGACCTCTGAATGACCTTAGAGGAAAGAGGGGGGGTGGTGTAGTGACAAACTTTGATTAGTTAGTGTGCCTTAGTTGACTCTGATATCTTAATTTAAAAAATGTATTGTATTCTGCACATTATAAGCTTTCCATCGATATTATAATGAAACTATTATTGGGTGTTCTACTTTAAAGTTTTTCAATGAATGACTATGAATAAGGCATCATGTTCTCATGGATACCACATAATAAAAGCTTACGGGTCTAACTCAGTTGAATATTTGACAAAAATATGGCAGTAATATGGAAAATTGTACTGTGATGAGCCATTAGCATACAATGTATGCTTCTACCGTATTTGTCAGATCTCTAAAACTAAGTAAACTGTTGCACTGAGAACAACTTCTAATTCCAATGACCATGAGGATAATGTAAGGTACAGGTTGTACCCCTATCCCTACCAACAACTCTTGTGTTTATACGGGTACTCATAAGGGCCAGTTTTTCTGAATATTTTTATTTTAGTTTTGTTCAATATAATTAAAATGACATGATATTTGTCTAGTGCATAATGAAATAACATCATCTGCTGAGGTGATAAATTGAGCATAAATTACATATTGGATTGTGTGGGTGTGGGTGTCTGGGGGATTTTTTGTGTGATGTACCTGTAGTATATGGGTATTTAAGTTGATACAACATGTACAGCAGATCACTTTTCCTACTCCTTTAGAGCCACAACAGCCTATACAAGCTGACAAATATGATAAAATATATGTGAAAATCTTCGAAATAGCGGCCATATTGGATTTATGCAAATTAGGGACACTTCTACTACTTGGATTTGTTTGGACTTTTAGTATGTCATTTTAGAGAAATTACTAAAATGCATTGCAGTGAAAAATATTTTATTGCAATTTGTTTGACGTTTACCTAAAAAAAGACACAATATACCTAGCCTATATCTCAATACTTACCTAATTATGCTGGTGTACCCCAAGGAACTAAATTGGGCTCAATCCTCTTCCTAGTGATGATCAACGATGCTTGTGAAAACATACCAATCGATTGTTATAAATACGTAGATGATCTTACTTTGTTGGAATGTCGTAAAATAACCGATCCCTCTGACTTACCAGCTGCCCTCTACAGTTTGGGTCAGTGGTCTTGTCAAAATCATATTAAGTTAAATACTTCAAAGTGTTTTTCACTAAGTGTGACATTCTCCCAAAATCCCCCTGCCATGCCAACTTTATATAATGATGACTCACCCCTGCAAAACTTCCAATCTGTCAAAATTCTTGGTATCATTGTACAATCCAATCTGAAATGGGATCTCCATGTCACTGAAATCCTCAAAAAATGTAACAGAAAGTTGTATATGTTTAGGCTTCTGAAACGATACGGACTGTCTTTAGCTGATTTGATCCTGTCGTGTGTAATTTTACTGTATTCATGTTCGTGTGTACATTGACTGTTTTTTCAACAATGATGTGTAATCGTCCATGACCTAGCATCGTTTATCCATTCATGAATGAACCTGCATTCAATCAGCAGATGTATGAGATTTATTGTATTATTACCAACGCTCCTTCTCTCCCCTTTCCTTTTCTTCTCTACAAGTCACACTCTTTTTTATTTATATTTGTATTGTTGTATCTAAGTTGAGGGCACGTCAAGCTACTTTGCTTATTTCTGTAGCCCTCCTGCATCTAATGTATGTTAATTATGCATTCAATATATTTGTTTAATTTCGTTTATTATCTGTATACAATTATATACACTTAAAATATTGTATCAAACAATATTATGTTCATGAAATGTATGATGAAAAAAAAAAATGCAGAAACCAATAAATCAAATCAAATCAAATCAAATATACGGGCTACATTCGTCCTGTCATAGAATACTGTACCCCCGTTTTTTAATGGTGGGCTTACCCAAAAACAAGTAAGAAGCTTGGAGCAAGTTTAAAAAAGAGTATGTAGAATCATGCTGGGTCCACGATACACAAATTATACCAATGCTTGCCAAATATGTGATCTTTCTTTGTCTGGATTTCGCTACATCCTTAGCTAAACGCCCAACATGTAGTACCTGGATACCTCTCCGGAAAAACATACCCATCTCCTTACGCCATGCATCCAGATATCAACAGTTCAAGTGCAAAACCAATCGTTTCCGAAATAGCCCCATACCTTACTTTGTCGATCTTCTCAATAAAGCCAAGCTCAATTAATAAAAATGGATGAATTAATATACATTTTTTGTTTGTATTATACTCTTTTCACAGATGTTGAAGTTTCCTGATTTTTACTCTCCATAAGATAATAACAAACCAGAATTACACAATTCCTTTCCTTTTCCCTTCAATAGCCACTTTATATCTGAAGGAAAAGGAATGTTAGAGTGCAATAATTGTTTTCTTTTTATGATATCATTTTTCTAAGCAATAACACAAATACTTGCAATAACAAACTTCAACAATGTTATGAAAAGAATAATGTTCCTTTTTTTTCTTTCTATTCGTATATTGTCTTAATGACTCTCTTAAAAATACATGTATGCAATTTATATTTTTTTGATGTACATGCATTTTCTACAACTTCCTCTTTTACTTCTGTCTTTCATGTTTCTCCTCTCCGTTTTCCTGACTTCATGTTATATTCTGTTTTCTTATTTTTGCTGCCCAAGCAATTTTATCATTTAACTATACAGTGCGTCCCAGAAAAAACGAAACCGAGAAGTATCGATGTTTTATCATAACTTAATCACAACCATAATTAATGAATGATACATATTTGGAAAGCTTAGAGTCTCCTCTTTTAGTTGATGCTACTCAAATGATGCATATTTCACGCATGAGTGATTAAAAGCAATTTGAAGGAAGGAAACCAAAAAGACATTTGGCGGGCGGTATCTGAATTTCGAAGAAAAATTCACATTTCTAGAAAGTTGAGTTTCTGCCCTTTCATATGACACCTCAATCAAGAAAAATGAGCAAGGAATGACAAAGTTCTGTTTGTTTAAAGTAGCCCTTACATTTTCATAATTTTAACAAACGAATTCGTTTTCACTGGCTGCCTGCCGTATCAATAAACGAAATTAACAAAAGACTTAACTCCGTTTCGTTGACAATCAGCCGTAGACGAGAGTCTGCATGCATGGCTGATTGTCAACGAAACGGAGTTAAGTCTTTTGTCAAATCTGCTTTTTGCTACGGCAGGCACCCAGTGAAAACGAATTCGTTTGCTAAAATTATGAAAATGTAAGGGCTACTTTGAATAAATAGAACTTTGTTATTTCTCGCTCATTTTTCCTGATTGAGGTGTCATATGAAAGGGCAGAAACTCAACTTTCTAGAAACTTTCAAAAATTTTCTTTGAAATTCAGATACCGCCCGCCAAATGTCTTTTTGGTGTCCTTCCTTCAAATTGCTTTTAATCACTCATGCGTGAAATATGCATCATTTGAGTAGCATCAACTGAAAGAGGAGACTCTAAGCTTTCCAAATATGTATCATTCATTAATTATGGTTGTGATTAAATTATGATAAAACATCGATACTTCTCGGTTTCGTTTTTTCTGGGACGCACTGTATATATTTCAATATTGACAAATCAATTGTAACTGTATTTTATGTTTGAATATGCATTGAATGTTTTTATTATACACATGACCAATTCAGCCATTAGGCTGCGACACATGTTTTTAATAAACCTTGAATTGAATTGAATTGAATTGAATTGTGGGGCTGGTATTAAAGGTACATTCCATCTACCCAGTCAGGAGGGAGTTAACCCCCCCCCCCCCTCCTCCGTCCTGCTAATTAATTTCTGGATATTTCTTTTCTCTTTTGATATGATTGGCAGTTATGTAATTTATTGTTTTCTAGCGACAAGTCTAATGATTATTCTGTTTGGTGTGCATTCAAACTTTTTTATATTCGCAACTTTGCATTCCCCACTCTTCTTCTCTCCCTCTCTCCTTCTCCCTCTCTCTCTCTCTCTCTCTCTCTCTCTCTTCCTCTCTCCCTCTCTCTCTCTCCCTCCCTCTCTCTCTCCCTCCCTCTCTCTCTCCCTCCCTCTCTCTCTCCCTCCCTCTCTCTCTCCCTATCTCTCTCTCCCTCTCTCTCTCTCTCTCTCTCTCTCTCCCTCTCTCTCTCTCTCTTTCTCTCTTACTGTTTCACAAAAGGCTGATTAAGCAGTCCTTTAACGCACAAACAACAGATATTATGATTCTATATTCTTTTCAAATAACAACTACTGAAAACAGATTAATTTTTTTCTCAAGAGAATTGTATTGATAAACAATTGAATAAAGATTAAAGAAAGACTCGCGAAGAGGCTCGTACAATTTATCTCGGATCAACAGCAAGCAAATATTTATTTATTTAGTCTTCTTTAAAAACACAGGGTAGCCCTATTCAGTGGCGCAAGGCCTGCTTTACAAAGGGGCCCTGTATCAAGTAAATATTACAATGTATAAAGTTAAAATACTACATAAAAACAAACAAATAAATACATTAAAAACATGGCAACTAAAGCATAAATGTACAGCAGTGTTATGATAGATTTATATAGAACTTGTTAATATAAAATAAAATCAATTGGCTTTAGTTATTGCGATATCATATAATAGACTGTTGTAGCCGTAGATTTGTTTAATATATCTAATGTCGGTGATATTTAAACAAGCATTGCTGGTGAATTAAAAAGTTCGCTTGCAGTATATGAGAAGGAGCATTTTCTATATTCAGTTCTTGGTTTCGGTAGGTATTATTGGCAAGAAATGATATATCGAGTACAAGAGGCGACATTACGTTTATATACTATAGTATATAGATTACAGAGGTATTGTCGGGCAAAGGTGTGCAGTAACTTGTACACCATAAACAAAAATGAAAGCTTGTTCTTTGTTCAATTGGCTGCTATTAAAGTGAGTGAAGAAGTCCTCATGATGGTGCATTAATAGTTAGAATTCAAAACCATTCAAGCTTATTTGTATTGACTTCTTTCTTTCCTCAACATATCTTTCTGTTTGTTAAAGAGCACCAAACAGTACAACATTAGTAAATGTACGAAAGTATGAGTTAAAAATACAATTATTACAAATTTTCATTAGTTAAACAAGATTTGCTTCTTCGCATACACAGGCCCCACCGAAGACGGGCCCCCACCCCTGGCCATACCCTCCACCCCACTTATTCGCCGGCTGGGTCCACCCCTGCGTATACATGCAAGTGATCGAACGATTGTCTTAACTACTTCATCAACCTGATATGCCCAATTAAAATTGTGTTCGAGAATCACATCAAGGTGTTTGAGTTTAGTGCCAGTTTCTAGTAATTGACCATTAATAAATATCTGAAAATTAAAAGTATTAGGCTTATTTGCCGACGGGATGAAAACGATATAACTTTTTTTGTCTGAGCTAATAATCATTCCGTTATTTAAAAACCATTTACTGAGTGAGCTTATTATTCTGATTGTTAAATTGACTGCACTATCTTTATATCGAAATCTGAATTTAAAAACATCTGTATCGTCCGCATAAGGTAAGAGTTTTGTATGTGGATTAAAATTTAGATTCGAGATATCATTCATGAACATACAAAAAAGAAGTGGTCCTAATATGGATCCTTGTGGGACTCCTCTTCGAACGGGGAGAAGGTCACTTGTTTTTCCTTTATAAAATCGCATAGCTTGCTGCCTGTTACGTAAGAATAAAACCATTCCATTTTAACTTCATCAATTCTAATGTACGACACTTTTAACATAGGTATGTCATAGGGCATAACGTCAAATGCTTTTCTAAGGTCAAGGAATGCACCGACAACAAATTTACCTTCATCAAAGTTTTCATATAAAAAGTCGCATATTTCTGTTAAGCATGTTGCGGCTGAGTGAGTGGGACATAAGACCTTCTGTAGAATGTTTTTTTCTTTCTTTCACAACGCATTTAAAGCCATATTGATTTTTGGTGAGCCTCCTCTCCCCCCCCCCCCCCCACACAATTCTTTTACTCCACTTTTTGCAAAGCAAGGTAATATTAACAGTGACCTGATGCTATGAAAAAAATCACTTGCGCCGGTGTAAAAAAATGAAAATTGAATTATCATCTACTCTTTAGTAGATATTTGAATTATGTTTTGCCAGTCTGTGTCAATTTTATCCTTACCGAATATTTACATAGTGGATTATAATTTAAACGTCTCTGGAGAAAATCCAAGAGCGAAATATTTACACACTTTAATCAATTCACACTATCATTAATTACTGCACATAGCCTCTAAAAGGCTACATAGGCAGGCCGTTACTAGGGATAACATCCCTCCCCCGTCCTAGCATTGTCTGCAACAACAACAACAACAACAAAATAACCTTTTTTTTTCTTCCCATCTTTTCTGAAATATTTGTTTTTGTACCCGTTGTCGCCTTGTCGGTCAATTTGATTATCTGACGACTGTTTTTTTTTTTTAAATCTCTGTAATTGGCATCTTTCAAAATGTTTGCTTGTTGTTGTGTTCCGGGGCTTTTTGAAAGTTAGAGCTGCCTAGTCGGCAATTTTGCAACCACCACTGCCAGTTTCAAAGTTGTCTAGCGGCGCCCGCATTTATAGCTGCATGCTTTCTACTCCTGATCTTCAAGAAGTGCCGAATAGAATTTAGCTCCGGGTCGTCTTTCAAAAGCGTACGTAGACGTCGCCAGACATTCCTTGCCGAGTAAGCACAAACCCTCGCCGGCGATGAAAGTATAACACGAGCAACGGACATCAGCAAAACAAAACTGACTGCATTGAATGATGGACGAAACTGTGTATGATGACAGAACATAGGCATCGATGAGCGCGACATTGCTGGCCAGTAGTCGGAAGTTTTTAGAGCTCATGTGGCCTGTTTCAAAGGGTATACAGTTAAAGATAAAATCACAAATATGAGTTAGACTTTTAATTAATTATTTGTGGAGTTTGCACAATAAAAGATGAATGTTACAGGTGTAACAATCAATGAAAAATTCAAAGATAAAGAGAGAAAAACAGAACACGAATCACAATTATTCCGTCGAGATCCTTGTTGTCTTCCTTCAAACAAAATAATGTCCTTTATTTACAATTTACTAATATCATTTGCCTACTTATATTACCATCTAAATTCTAATCATCGACATCACAATGCTTGATTCACCCCTGTCATCAAGTGTAACGTGAACGGGTTGAAGGGTTACATACTATGGTCACAACCCCCAAAAGTAGTCTGCTCGGCGCCCGGGCGGCGAGTTTTTATCCAATTTTTGCCCAGGCACCGAGCGACGGCCACCCGGGCAACTCTTGTTTTTAGGGTATCGCTAGGTCGCCGCTGAACTTTTTAGCGCGGAGTTAAAATTAGGGCGGCGCTTGCTCACTTTTTACTCGCCGCCCAAAATACGCTCAGTGCCCGGGCGGTCTCCGCCCTGGCAACGACCTAATCGAGCGTTCGCTGTCGAGCGATTTCGAAGCCGCTAGGTCAAAGGCTGCCGAATGGTCACCGCCCGATCGTCGCTCGGTCGCCGCTGGGAGATCAGTCGGTCACTGGGCGGCGAGTTCAAAATCGGTTGGCGTCCGGGCAGCGCCAGCTCGGCAGCCTTTGACATAGCGGCTTCGATTTTTGACCTAAATCGCTCGATGGCGAACGCTCGATTAGGTCAGTGCCCGGTCGGTCGCCGCTCTGAGTTGTGACACTAGCTTTAGGGATAAGAATGGGTATACGTACATCTCCGTTGTGACACACGAAGTGTTATTCCCTTAACGTGTTACTGTGTCAGTGATTGCTTAGGCCTTTGACCCACCACGGTGACACCGTACAGTCAATGCAAATATAATGTTTAGCTTATAATTAGCTTAGTATAGAGAAAAAATGAATCGAAACAACGCCTTGTGTGCAACAGAAATCACCCATTTATGCAGGTTGAGGGGGGGGGGGGTAGACTGAAACAAATATTGAAATATTCAAATGTATGGAATAAATAAATAAACTTTCAAACAAATTATTTACCTCTGTCCCGAGGAGAGGAGTGACGTGTAGTTGTAGACATTGCCTGGGTTGTGTGCGTTGACATTGTTGATGCTGGACTGCTTGTTGTCTCACTGATCACATCATCGGTTGTTGACGAAGGTTGCGTAGATCCACTCGTTGTAACAGTAGTGGGAATGAAAATTTCGGATGACGTCATTTGATTTGGTGTGATTTGGGTTGAACCTTCGAGAGAAGTGGCAGCGCCTGGTGTTTGCTGTACAGTACTTGATTGGATACCTGTTGACGTTGAAGTAAATATGGAGATACACTGTTAAAAAAGTTGGGCAGATGTTACTGGGTAACTCGAAGTTGTGCAAATTTTGTCCGATAATTGGGCTTTTTTTCTCCCAACCATTTACTATATGAACTTACCTCATGAAAGGTAAACACACAGGTTGGGTAGGTGTTACTTGGCAAATCGATGTTGGGCAAATGTCGTTCAACATCTGGGTTATTTCCAACCAACCATGTAGTAACCGATGATATAATTGGGTAATGTTATTGGGCAAATTAGAGTTAGGCCATTTCTGTCCAACATATGGGGTATTTTCTCCAAACCATTTACTACATGTATTTACCCATTGCAATAACATGTTCAATATAAGTTGGGCAGATGGAACTGGGCAAACGTTAGTCAGGCAACATTATTTTACAACAATAATGTTATATTATTAAATTAGAGGTGTCGTGGTCGAGGGGATATGTCACACAACTGTAGATCACAAGGTCTGTTCGAGTCCCGCCCCGGCACTAATGTCCTTTTGCATGTAATATTTTATCCAACTTAATTGCCCAACTAGTGTCTAATATACGCTACACATCATGGTGAGAATTGGATGAATTTCTGATAGGGTAAATTTTTGTTGGTTAAAAGTTGTATTTTCATTTGATCCAACACTGGGTAAATCATGCCAAATCTTTAATTTACCCAACGTTGGTTGGACACATAATCGCCATCATGTTGGGTAAAAAAAAATTGCCCAATATTTTTTAGAGTGTAGTTGTAATGTAAAAGATTGACACACGAAGCGTTATTTTCCACACGTGTTACTGCGTCAGTGATATGTTTGGTATTTGACGCGCCATGCGTCGGTGATCTGTTTGGTATTTGATGCACCATGCGTCAGTGATCTGTTTGGTATTTGACGCGTCATTAGTAGGTGATCTGTTTGTCATTTGAAGCACCATGCGTCAGTGATCTGTTTGGTATTTGACGCGCAATGCGTCAGTGATATGTTTGGTATTTGACGCGCCATGCATCAGTAATCTGTTTGGTATTTGACGCGCCATGCGTTAGTGACCTGTTTGTTATTTGACGCACCATGCGTCAGTGATCTGTTTGGAATTTGACGCGCCATTCGTCAGTAATCTATTTGGTATTTGACGCGCCATGCGTCAGTGATCTGTTTGGTATTTGACGCGCAATGCGTCAGTGATCTGTTTGTTATTTGACGCGTCATGCGTCAGTGATCTGGTTGTTTTGACGCGCCATGCGTCAGTGACACCGTAAAGCTAATGCAAACATTATGTTTCATTAGCGTAGTATAGGTGAATAAAAAGATCGAAACAACGCCTTGTGTGATGGAGACATAACCCACTTGTTCAAGTGGGGGGATGGGAGAGGCCACCACGTATTACACAAACAAAACATTTCAATTACCTCTGCCCCGAGGAGAGGAGCGACGTGTAGTCGCAGACATTGTCTGGGCTGTTTCCGTGGCCGTTCTTGCAGGAGTAGCATCGATGGCTTGGTTAGAAGTAGGCGAAGCAACATCTGTTGATCCTTGCCCTGCTTCTGACGTTGAGGATGTTCGTGAGGTTGGTTTCGTTGATGCTGGACTGCTTGTTGTCTCACTGATCGCATCATCGGTTGTTGACGAAGGTTGCGTAGAGCCACTTGTTGTAACAATAATATTGTCAGTCTGAGTAGTGGAACTGGGCATTTCGGATGACGTCATTTGATTAGGTGTGGTTTGGGTTGAACCTTCGGGAGAAGTGGCAGCGCCTGATGTTGTTTGATGTACAGAACTCGTTTGGAAACCTGTTGACGTTGAAGTAAATAGCGAGATAGTTGCAATGAAAAAGATGACAAATCTCAAAATTAAAGATGGATTAGGCATAAAACCTTTTCCTTGGAATCCGTCAGTAAAATATTTTTTGATCATCAATGACTTGCAGGCGGGAAAAGAATTTTCTTCTTAAAATTCAAAACAATTATATCAGGGATGCAATAAATTAACTGAATAAAGTACTTTTCTGTATACCACTGAAGAAAAAAAAACATGAAAAACCCATGAAAATTGAATTGAATTAACTGATATTGGTAAAACTGCTATGGATCATCAGTATATATTCACCTTCTTCTTTCTCGCAGATAAAATGGTGCTCGTAATTATAATTATCATCCAACCATTGGTATGACCCTTTTTCTATAACGAAACACATCCCTCCTTCATCGAGAGTCTTTGAGTTAGCTGCGAAGTTGTCATAGGTCAGACTCGAACCGTCCAGCCAAGTCATACTGGATAATCCTATCCAGTAACCCTTATATGCAACGGGGAGGTTATTCACCAGAAATTCTTGTTCGTCCTCTGATCCGATGTAGACAAGATGCATTCCAAGGTCGTCACAGGATGATTTTGACGCGTCGAAGTTTGACCTGCTTTGCGAGAAGTAATAACAAGATCCGCCATTCTCAATGTGGCCACTGGTACAAGCTGCAAGAGGAAATAATTATGAAATGGCACATTATTGACACATTTTTTTCGAACTCTTTTATTTTGAATGTGTGCTGTACAAGCATTGAATATTAGACAAATCAAGGCAATTATCTAACTTGGGCACCTCATATTTGGGCAGAGAAGGGATGTATTGTACTTTAATCTAATCTAGTATTATCAAATTACATTGCCATTATAAGAATATGTCAACATCGCTTGCTTCACTCACTCGAAAAATAATGAGAAGTTGACTTTACAGTAAGAAACCGATCCGTCGTTACGGTGCTCGTGAGCCTACGATTATGAATGATTTTTTTTTATAAATAGGTTTAACGATATTATTCTGGCATACTTTTTTGTTTGTCTTTTACAAATCGTAGAAAATGAAGACCCTCGACGTGCAGAAGATTAATGAGTTTTTATTCAATATTCTATACTTACCAGCACTGCATTCTATTTCGTTTTCACATATATAATAGAACGACTTGGAACAGCTGTCGTCATACCATAAATGCTTCCGTCCTGCCAGTCGGAAACAGATTCCTCCATCATTAAAGGCATACTTTTGTGCGAAGTTGTCGTAGTCCAAGCTTGAGCCATCTATCCAGGTCAGTTGGGATAAACCTATCCAATACTTATTACCAGATATGGTAGTCTGCATGAAGTTTTGTTCTTCCTGTGATCCTATGTAGACAAGATGCATTCCAAGGTCCTCGCAGGACGTTTTTGACGAAGCGAAGTTTGACTCGATTTCTGAGAAATAATAACACGACCCGTCATTCTCGATTTGATCAGATTCACAAGCTGCAAATAAGAGAGAGAGAAAGAGACAGGGAGACAGATAGATGAGTGAACGGGAAGAAGAGATGAAAGGAAAGACGTATAAAGGGAATATGGGCAAATAGAGAGAGAAGGAGGAAGAAAGAGAGAGGGATAGAGGAGGGAGAGAAAGAGAGGGGGAGGGAGGAAGAGAGAGAGCGAGAGAGAGAGAGAGAGAGAGAGAGAGAGAGAGAGTCGGGGTGTGAGAACAGAGGGAGAGGAGAAGAGATTCAAGATTTATGTATTTCTTTCCACTGACATGAAAACAATGCATTCATGAACAGTTAGAACAAGTTCATCGTCAACAAGAATAACAAGAAAAGTTATAAAGACATTGAAAATGTGGAAAACAGCTGGTCTGTAAAAAAGCACAGCTTGTTGAACACAGATCACCTGTACAAGAATAACAACAATTTCTTGTCTAAAGAGTACTTATTATAAAATAGAATAGAATATAAATATAAATATAAATATAAATATAAATATAAATATAAATATAAATATAAATATAAATAGAAATAGAAATTGAAATAGAAATAGAAAAAAAAATAGAAATAGAAATGGGGAAGTTGAATAAATGTACAATACAAGATATAAAATCATCGTTTAATTCGCTCTAACGATCGGTCGACAAAAATACTAAATGGTCAATAAGGCATTTTTTGGAAGTTCACATAACTATAAAGGGTCCCCATTCTACAAGTAACTTGTTTCATATAAATTTCATATTACTAGTATTGGTATGGTGTTATTAGTTTCTTCCGGTAAATATTTAGTCTTTTCTGAAAGGAAAAAATGAGAAAAGAAAACCTTATGGCAGACCATGATAAAGAATCAATCACGACAAATGTGATGGATAATATTTTAATGTCATAAAAAGCGCTGGAAAATCCAGACAAAAGATATGAATTTTTCTTGACAATTTTTTTTCTCACCACTATATTCAGATTTTTGAATTTAAATTAACACCTCAATCGAAGCACAAACAAAGCACAAAAGAAATATATGAATGAAAGAAAGGTGGTAAGAAGACACCTGTCAAGTTGCTCACCTAGATTAGCAGTCACTGGGTTGTGTTGGTTTAAAATAACGAAGATAACGAAGAAATATAACTCCATCTGCAAATAAATCAAATAATAATACAAATATTCACATTTGTATAGCGCTTAATACATGCTTCTATTAAGTGCTTTACATTGCAATTATAATTACCCAGGTCATTGGATTCAATTGCTAATCAACACATGACAGTGCATACGCTCCAATTCCTGGGGAGTACTCCACCATGCGCCAATTTAAAAGCGCACATATGTCAATCAAACCACATTCACATTTCAATCCTACCGAGTACCCATTTTACACCTGTGTGGAGACATACACATTACAATAATAACAAATGTACATCTTCACAAACACAATAACAATCTAAAAATAATCATTACATTGGAAACGGAACAACATTTATCCATTCATTGCAATATAATTATAAACTGCATTTATATTACCACTTCAAATGAATTCCTGTGTGTTTATTTGAAAAAGTGGATAGGTTTAGTATTTTTTATCCCTGGCAAAGATATTCCCCAGAGTATAATCATTGCCGTCAATGGTTATTATGGTTTTAACATCTAAAATGACCTAAATCACTAATCGATATTTTTATGCTTCACTGCATAGTCTTATCCCGGTCGACAGATGTCCATGACTCCGTATAAATGGTTTGCACAGTGTTAACAAAATAACATCTCCTCGGCTATTCTCGTTACCAATCAGATTCTCTTTTAGAAGTGATATATGTTTCTTGAAAAAGTATAATATCATTTTCCTTCTACATTGGCATGGAATACATCTTTAATACATTGAATGATAGGGGTATTAATTGTGTATCATTTATGATTTAATGAAAACCCGATGTTTGGAAACGAGCAAAGTATTTTCAAACATGTACCTTCTTCAGTGATAGAAATCGTGAAAATATTGTGTGAACAAATATTATAGTCACAAGTCATCATGTTCACATGAGCTAAATATAGCATCGATTATTAAGTTATGTCTCACACCCACATGCAACAAAACTGAAATACCCCTATATATTTTGAGAAGCACACTCGGGAACTCGAAACCCTAGTCTAGAACTGATCGACATGAAAGTGGACCTTCTCTGGATGTTTTTTTTATATACACACTGCACTTTTATAAGGGGGAGGCAAAATTATTAAACCATTATTAGACCAACCAATGTATCAATGAACTAATAATATTCCACAGTAACATCAATCAAAATATCTCTGCAAATGACGATTGTTAGTTTCCTAAGCACACTTTGCTGTGGTCTAGAACCGTTTCAGAGTTTCGTCTAAACCAATAGTATTGTACAGAAGTGCTTGTGACAGGGACGGATTCAGCCGCGGCGGCAGGGGAGGGGGTCCAATTCGTGAGAAAATATTTAGCTTTCGTTCAGGAAGGGGGGTAGTGAGCACTATTTTGTGTTTTTCCTCAAGAAATCGCACCCCCCCCCCTTGAGCGCCAGGGGAGGGGACCCATCCCCCCAAAAAAATTAAATTGCGGTGTTTTTACACGTTTTTTTTCCAGGGGGGGGGGAGGCCTCCCGCCCCCTGGATCCGCCATTGTCTTGTGGCATAGCAGTAGGTACAGACATCAGTTTCTTATAATACCTCATTTATGAAGTACACATAAAAAAAAAAATAGTCTCGTGTAAGTGTTAAATAAAGCTCCATTTCATTATCATCTTGTCCATTCTTTTCCTTTCCTTTATACGTCCTTCTCAATTCCTGTAATCGGCCCATATGCGGGATATTTGACAAAAGTATGATACCAACAATAGGTTTAGGACATTGGGGTTAATACCGAAAGCCTCAATTTGTGAATACTATCATTCATTTATTCATTAATGGATTTGTTTAATGAACCTACTTATTCAGGTCAAAACATCAACAAAGCTGTATTTTTCTTTATCACGATTCTTAATAAGGATATACAACATTATAAGCATGTCAAATACATGTACAACAAAAGATACGAAAACTGGTAAATGCCCGTTACACTTGAGGCATTATTTGTTTTTCTTCAAAAGACTATTTAAATAAAACAATTGATGCAATTTGTATAAAGGTAGAGAGTAGATGGATGGTAGAAAATATAGAAGATAGGGGGAGAGTATTCAAATATAACACCTTTTTTTAACATAACATACATTATTTTCAGTCATTTTTGGTTCAAGGAATATCATTCTTTGGATTGCAAATAAATCATCTGTATTTCACTTTTTGAAGAGATATAACGATTTTATTCCATTTACTTACCAGAGAAAACCTCCCACACGAGGCAAGGAACATCCTTAGTCCACTCGAAGGTAAATCAACCGTGTCGATGATTTCCTTTCACTAATCCCTCTCTTAGGTCGATATTGTCAATGGAGTTACAGAGTTATGAAGAATATTGAGACGAATCCCATTTACAACCAAGGAAAGTCATCTCCTGTTTTTTTTTCAAAATGTAAGTAACCAGTGTGTTTTTTCCCTTTTTTCACAAACTGAACTCGTTCTGCTCAACTTTGGAAGTCTTCTTTTAATGATCTGCTCATTTAACGCAGAAAAATCCAAACAGAAGATCCTAGGAATCACTAAAAATGAAGATGATTCTGCACGCTGAAGAAAAACCGTTGTTATCTTGATACGTTTAGTTTGCGAAATGCTCAATGAGAGTATTTTGCAACTGAGAGACAAATATACAAACGTTTAATAGATGCAGCATGCTGAAATGTTGTGAGGCATTAATCACCATGGTATCAAACTCGCATTTTGTCTATGTTTAATGTAATGCCTGGCTGCTGTCTGCGACATATTGATGCAAAAATGATTTATCTCTAATTACTATCCCGGTCACACCAACAAGTGCGGCACCAGAACAAATAGTTACCTTACCCCCACCGCAGGGGGCGTATCCAGCCGGCGGCAGGGGAGGGGGGCTCATTTCGTAAGAAAATATTTAGCGGCGAAACAGCCAACCGATAATTCGCTCACTGAGGGGGGGGGGGGGGGGGGGGGGGGGGGGAAGGGGGTAGTGAGCACTATTTTTTTTGTTGGCCCACGAAAAAAAAAGGAAAATCCCCAGAGGGCCCCACGGCCCCCTGCTGGATCCGTCACTGTCCCACCGGCCAAGAATCGGTCTGTTTGGAATCAGTTTGATGGTCTAACTTACATATCAGTAGTTTGTTTTCAATCACCCCCCTCTCTCTCTCTCTCTCTCTCTCTCTGTATACACACACAGTACAATTCCTCTTTTTATCTAGTTAGTGCTTACACTACCCTCCCCCCCCCCCCCCGCCCCACTGAGCGAAAATAACGGTCTGCGATTTTAAAATTTCCGTGAGCAGAAACAAAAAACAAAAAATTATGGTCACCTACCCCTCCCCCCCCCCCCCCCCCGGCACTAAGTGAAATATTGGTCGGCGCGATTTTCAAGTCCTGTAAAATATAACATGCAGTTCCAATTAAATGAACTTTCGTTTTCAAAAGACACAAGATAGAAAACATTTTTGATAAAAAGCATTGTTGTTTTGTAAGGTTTGTAGCTGTCTAAACAGCTGCCCTACCGACAGGCTACTCTTATATTCATTTCGGTAGTGTCATTTTCAGAAAGGGGTTATCTGTGGGAAATCTTTTCAACGCCTCTTGTCTTCGCACACGGCTGCATCAATAACTGCACGCAACATGCTTAAACATGTAATACCCTTCCTTTTCCCGCATTACAAATATCTTCACTTCAATTCAATTCAATAAAATTATTATGCACCACAAGAATTCTATGATTGTGGTCTACGCAAGTGGGCGATTTTGTTTTCATGACCGGGGGGGGGGGCCGAAATGCGAGGGACGAGGGAGCAGTGGCGTAATGAGCAAAAACGTTTGTGGGCAGAAAAAAAAAATCCGCATCTCCACCACTCTTAGATGTTACACAAGCCCTGGGAACGTTTTTCAAAGTGGAGGGGGGGGGGGGAAGCTAAATTTACGATCAGGTAGAGCAAAGAAAAGCAAAGTGGAGTGTACATTGGAGTGGGGTCCGGGTCCAGGGGCAAAGCCCCGGCGGGTGTCAAGGGGCGGAGCCTCATGAAGCTCAGGGGTTTTAGGCATTTAATTACGGTCAGATGAGCATATTTTGATACCTTATTCGTAACACCGGCATGCAGGTCACTTATTGGAGTGGGGTCCAGGGGGCGGAGCCCCAGAAGCTCAGGGGTTCTAGGCATTAAATTACGATCAAATGAGCATCCAGGGACCGCCTTAGGGCCCTTGGTGGAGTCCAGGGGGCAGAGCCTCTGGAAGCTCAGGCGCTTTAGGCATTTAATTACGGTCAGATCAGCAACCAGAGGCCCGCCTTAGGTCCAGGGGGCAAAGCCCCGGAAGCTCAGGGTAAATTATATCATTTCAACAACATTTGTAAGTCACTGGTATCGAATTAGAAATAAACAACGTTTGAATTTAATTTGGGAGAACTGCCCCCAAACCCCCATCAGTACATTTTTATTTGTCTAAACGCTGCACTCTTGTGCCCTCCAGAGCCTAAAAATTCATTATCATTATTTTCCTCTTCTTCCTCCTCCTGTTTTTCTTCTTCTCCTTCTTCTCCTTCTTCCTTTTCTTCTTTTACTTATTATCATTTCTATCATCAGTTTAATGTTGTTATTACAATTATCTTTAATAAGTAATTCTTTTATTTTTCTTATCTGTCTGTAAATATTACTATTTTAACTTATTAATTTTATACATGTCTGTAAGGGACCCCACTGGCAATAAGCTCTCGAGCTTTCGTAGGTTATCCTGTTCAAGCTGACTTATTTCTGATCTGTTTTTATTGTATATTGTTTTATTTTGGAAGCTTGTCGAATGAAAATAAATAAATAAATAAATAAAAGTGTATAGCAAATACTGACTAAAGACTGCAGCACACTTTTAGGCTCTGGAGGGCCCAAGAGTGCAGCGTTTAGACAAATAAAAATGTACTGATGGCGGTTTGGTGGCAGTTCCCCCAAATTAAATTCAAACGTTGTTTATTTCTAATTCGATACCAATGATTTACAAATGTTGTTGAAGTGGCATGATTCCCCCTTAAACAAATTGAGGGGGGACGTGTCCCCCCCCCACCCCCACCCCCCCCCCCCCCCCCGGGATCGCTGACCCTGGTACCACGTTACAGTATACTTTAGTGTATTAACGAAGCATGAATAATTAATGATAATTTCTAATCGGTCGTGGTGTTTCGATATACATGTACATTATATTATCTCATTAAACAATCCATTATTGGATTAAAACTGAATATGGTTTCCACTTGGTGAATGACAAGATGCCAAGTAGGAATGGTTTTACCACATAGGAAAGAGAAACTCATTTCTCAAAAAGATACATGGGGTGTGGAGACAGATTGAGAGATTCAGAGTGAGAGAGAGAGAGAGAGAGAGAGAGAGAGAAAGTGGGAGAGAGGGAGAGAGAGAGAGAGAGAGAGATGGAGAAAGAGAGAGAGAGTGTATATGTACGTTGGTGAGAGAGAGGGAGAGGGAGATAGAGAGAGTGAGAGAGAGAGAGTATATGTACGTTGGTGAGATAGGGAGAGAGAGAGAGTGAGAGAGAGAGGGAGAGAGAGTGAGTGAGTGAGAGAGAGAGAGGGAGAGAGAGAGGGAGAGAGAAAGAAAGAAAGAGAGAGCAGATTACAAAACAACATATGGACCACCTGACAGACTTAAATCACTGAATAACGAAATGTCAACAGAAGGAATAAAGGGAGGAGTATATTAGCTGAATTTTGTTTTCCAAGGATAGTATACAAAAAATATGGTACACTGAAAAGCAAATAACGTTTTAAATAGAAACATAGGCAAAGAAACAAACGAGAAAAGGGGGAGATGCAACGACTTTGAAGAGAGAATAGAGAGGAGGAGCAGGGGAAAAGCAATCTAAGTTATAGACAAAAATATAAATTATGAAGAAGTAAGGATGATATATGTTTTCGCGGTCAATTTAGCAGTGTTTTCAGTCCATTTAATAAATTGTTCTATTCTTTCAATTGAGTGCAAGCAGCATTTTTTACGGCGACTGTCTTTTAAAAATGTACTTCAGTCACTACATTTATCGTATCGAACAAGGAATGCAGCACTTTTATCTTTCGAATTCAGTCCGTCTGGCGCATGCGCAAAGGTTTATTCAACTCCGTCGGCAGAAGATGAAGGGTTATCTTGGGCATTACAATTCGCGAATGTGCAGTCAATTTCGTAACGTGTTCATTCGAGTTACATGGAAGTATATCAGATCGAAGAAGGGTAGAAAATGTATTTGGATAGAGAATGATATCGGTTTAAATCAACCCTTTACCTATATGAGCCTGTGATTGTCAAGTATTACTTTTTATTGTCTTGTATGACCCATGAACTCCTGATGAATTTGCACTATTAAAGGCATACTGTAATGATTCAATCTTTGTGAGTGTATTGCAATAAGCGACTTTTCCATTCATCATGGTCACACACGAAACGTGATTTACTTAATCAAGGTATATGCATGCAGTCATTTTGTTTTATTTCTTTTAATGCAGTCATTATATATTTCCTATATTTTAGAGATGGTATTATATTTTATCAGTTTGTGTACAATGCATTGCCTATCAGGACATACACAGATTATCTTTACATATATTAATCACCACAAGGGCATTCATAAGTAGTTGAAACTGTCGATTATCAGTGCCTATTACATTTTATCCTGTCATACAGCCATTTTTAAACGGAGGTAGTCTCCTGGACGCTAGTGCATAGTGCACTGTATTTGGACATTGAATCGGGACTGTACTACTTGTAGCTACTTGCGGCCTCTGTATAGCCAACAATGCCTAAGCGGTACCCGTTGGTCCCCCATGGTTCTATTTTTTTTAATGTTAAATTAGAGCTGATTTGATGAGATAACTACCTGCCAGTGAGCACACAAGGAGGTCTTATCCCTCCTGGCAAAACTAGTGCATGTATGCTTAAAATTATCTATTTTTATTTCTGAGCACGAAGAATTCATGTTCTATTGAGACAGGGAAGTCAAACCTTGGGTTGACAAGGGACAGACCCCCCCCCCCCTCCCTTTCCCCTCCCCTTCTTTTTCATAATGGTGGTAAGTTAACGTTGTATCCTTCTGTGCTGTAGTTCCTCTCCTTGAATAACTTGTTTATTATGTGCCTGTTTTGTCATCTGAGGGGGAACAGTAAGGGGAATAGGCAGGCGCGGATCCAGGATTTCTTAGGGGGGGGGGGGGGGGGGGGGGGGGGCCCACTTTTTTTTTTTGGTCCGAAAAAAAAATCGTAACGACTCAGCCAGCCGCTAAATAAGCGGGGGGGGGGGGGGTGATGTCACCTTTTTTAGGTCAGCCATTGGCATATTTTTTTAATTTGTTTTATTTTTTATTTTTAATTAAAAAAATAAAAAAAATCACAGAAGGGGGGGGGGGGGTTGCTCCAAAATACACACATAAAAAAAAACGAATGGGGGAGGTTCAACCCCCTAACCCCCTCCCCCCCCCCCCCTTCCGTACGTGCCTACTCGTCTGAAAATGGTTTTTCCCCTCCCCGCGAAGCGCGGAAGCTTTTACGTTTCATTAAATCATTATAAAAAGAAGACGATTCGTTGTACAGTTTTTTACTCTTAATCCTCGTTTAAATTCATCCCCCTCTCCCGCGCAAAGCTCGGAAGCTTTTACGTTTCATTAAATCAATAGAGAAAGAAGACGATTCGTTGTACCGTTCTCGACTCTTAATCCTCATCTGAATTCAGTTTTCCCCTCCTCCCTCCCGCGCAAAGCGCGGAAGCTTGTACGTTTCATTAAATCATTAGAGAAAGAAGACGATTCGTTGTACCGTTCTCGACTCTTAATCCTTGTCTGAATTTCAAATATGTTCTTTGTCTATTCCCTTTTCTTCCTACGTCCTCTTCCTTTACACTCCTCTCGTTTTTGGCCGGCGTTTATTGGGGGACCACCCCACCGCCCCCTTGCTAAGCGCCTGCTGTCAGATGAACATACGTTGATACTTTGTCCGCCCCGGAAGCTCAGGGGTTTAAGGTTTTAAATTACGGTCAGATTAGCATTCAGGGGTCCGCCTTAGCGCCCTAGACAGGGTCCAGGGGGCAGAGACCCGGAAGTTCAGGAGTTTAGGCATTTAATTACGGTCAGATGAGCATTATTTTGATACCTAATTGTTACAATGGCAGTTCACTAATTGGCTTGGGGTTCAGGGGGCGGAGCCCGGAAACTCAAGGGTTTTAGGAACTTAATTACGGTCAAATGAGTATCGAGGGGCCCGCCTAAGGGCTCTTGGTTGGGTCCAGGGGGCAGATCCCCCAGAAGCTCAGGGGTTTTAGGCGTTTAATTACGGTCAGATGAGCATTTTTGATACCTTATTATTTGTGACACTAGCAGGACACTATTTGGCGTGGGGTCCAGGGGGCAGAGCCCCAGAAATCAGGGGTTTTAGGCATTAAATGACCGTCATATGAGCATCTAAGGGCCCGCCTTAGGGCCTTAGGTGGAATCCAGGGGGCAGAGCCCTTAGGATTTTAGGCATTAATTTTAATCATGGTCAGATGAGCAAATTTTGATACCCCATTATAATGTGACACTGGCAGTTAACTATTTTTTCTTTCTCGCTCTCTTTCTTTCTATTTCTCTTTAATATACTTTTTCAAAGAAAGTGTGGGGGAGGGCGCTCGAGGATCCCGATCCCCGCCGTTCCGCGGGCCCTGATATGTAGGCATCTCAAGAAGCATTTTCTTGCCTGGCTGTAAATTTAGGAATTTGTCATTTTCCAACAAACGCATGAAGTGAGGAAAATTATCTAATTTTAGCATTATTTGTTAACCACCGTTATGGAATTATAAATAAACTGAATTCTATTTCTCCCTCCCCTATCAGTATGCCAGTGCCCCCCCCCCCTCCGAACTACACCTTGTTGGCAGGAAAATTGCAACTGATATCCCCCTTCTTTTCTTTTCTTCTTCCTATTTTGTCCTTCCCTTTATCTCCTCTTTATCTTTTTTCTTTCCCTTTCCTTCCTTCTCTTTTATTTTTTTATTGGGGGGGGGGAGGGGAGGCAAGTCCCCCCCCCCCCCCGATCTCCGTCTTCCCTCTTTTCTTTTCTTCTTCCTCTTCTTTTTTTCCTTTCTCTCCTCTTTCCCTTCTTTTCCTTCTCTCTCTCTCTTTTTTTTTTTTTTTTTTTTGCGGGGGGGGGGGGGGGGGGAGGCCAAGGCACGCTCGGCCCCCCCCCCCCCCTGGATCCGCGCCTGGGAATAGGACAATGCACAATTAACCGAAAGCTTCTGCTGCGAACATCATAAAGGTGGTAATTTAACTGTGTATCCTTCTGTGCTATCGTTCCTCCCGGCCTTCGCCATAACATTATTTGTATGTGCCTGTTTTGTAACCTGAGGGGAACAGTAAGTTACGGGAGTAAGACAATCTGAGGGGCATAGTAAGGGGAATATTAAAATGCACAATTAACCGATAGCTTCTGCTGCGAACAACAGTCATGTGAAAACAGATGTAATATATTTTTCATTTTTTTATAAGACTGTATGTCCTTCATACAAAAACAAAATCAGTTGCGTCTTGTTTGTGTTGCTTTAAATATTCCGTCTCTAAATTTAACTTAATTGCGGCAGTTAGGATATTAAGACATGACCGACTCGACTGCAAACTAAAAAATAAACAAAGCCGGGACATCTTTATCCAAAACAGTTGATTTTGCTTTTGTCAATATTTTAGGTTGCAAAAGTTTCTAAAGAAGTCCTGAAAAGTTAAAGAGATTTTTGAAGAACTTTTTTTGAGGAGCAAGCAATGGCTTTTCCAACATAGAATCAAGTCAACATCAGCCCCCTTGTTTGACTGCCCAGGAAGAAGAAAAGAACTTGGAGTTTGTCTCCATCATTTTACTCCACAACCTCTATGAAAACGGTGAAAAGAGCAAGAGCTTATCAACTGGTGTGTGTGTACCGACTTCACCAAAGCTTTCGACAGGCTGGATCATAACATTCTTATTAGAAAATTGATCAAACTCAATGTACGGCCTTGCATCATTGAATGGATTATTAGTTTTTTGGAACACCGTCAACGGTGTGTCAAATACCAAGGCACTCTATCTCAATACTTACCTAATTATGCTGGTACCCAAGTCCCCAAGGACCTAAATTGGGCTCAATCCTCTTCCTAGTGATGATCAACGATGCTTGTGAAAACATACCAATCGATTGTTATAAATACGTAGATGATCTTACTTTGTTGGAATGTCGTAAAGTAACCGATCCCTCTGAGTTACCAGCTGTCCTCTACAGTTTGGGTCAGTGGTCCTGTCAAAATCACATGAAGTTAAATCCTTCAAAGTGTTTTCACTAAGTGTGACATTCTCCCAAAACCCCCCTGCCATGCCAACTTTATATAATGATGACTCACCCCTGCAAAAACTTCCAATCTGTCAAAATTCTTGGTATCATTGTACAATCCAATCTGAAATGGGATCTCCATGTCATTGGAATCCTCAAAAAATGTAACAGAAAGTTGTATATGTTCAGGCTTCTGAAACGATATGGACTGTATTTAGCTGATTTGAAACTGGTATATACGGGCTACATTCGTCCTGTCATGGAATACTGTACCCCCGTTTTTAATGGTGGGCTTACCCAGAAACAAATAAGAAGCTTGGAGCAAGTTCAAAAAAGAGTATGTAGAATCATGCTGGGTCCACGATACACAAATTGTACCAATGCTTGCCAAATATGTGATCTTTCAACGCTTGAATCCAGAAGGGTAAAGTTTTGTCTGGAATTCGCTACATCCTTAGCTAAACACCCATCATGTAGTACCTGGATACCTCTCCGGAAAAACGTACCCATCTCCTTACGCCATGCATCCAGATATCAACAGTTCAAGTGCAAAACCAATCGTTTCCGAAATAGCCCCATACCTTACTTTGTCGATTTTCTCAATAAAGCAAAGCCCAATTAATAAAAATAGATAAATTAATATACATTTTTTTATTTGTATTATACTCTTTTCACAGATGTTAAAGTTTCCTGATTTTTACTCTCCTTAAGATAATAATAAACCAAATTTACGCAATTCCTTTCCTTTTCCCTTCAATAGCCACTTTATATCTGAAGGAAAAGGAATGTTAGAGTGCAATAATTGTTTTCTTTTTATTATATCATTTTTCTAAGCAATAAAAATAAATAATAACAAATAATATGGTTATTTATATAGCGCCGGTATCCGCCAATAACACAAATACTTGCAATAACAAACTTTAACAATATTATGAAAAGAATAATGCTCTTTTCTATTTTTTATATTCGTATATTGTCTTAATGACTCTCTTAAAAATACATGTATGCAATTTATATTTGTTTGATGTATATGCATTTTCTACAACTTCCTCTTTTACTTCTTTCCTTCATGTTTCTCTTTTCCGTTTTCCTGACTTCATGTTATATTCTGTTTTCTTATTTTTGCTGCCCAAGCAATCTTATCATTTAACTATATATATTTCAATATTGACAAATCAATTGTAACTGTGTTGTTTGAATATGCATTGAATGTTTTTAATTGTACACATGACCAATTTAGCCACTGGGCTGCGACACATGTTTTTAATAAACCTTGAATTGAATTGAATTGAATTGTGGGGCTGGTATTAAAGGTACATTCAATCTCCCCAGTCAGGAGGGAGTTAATCCCCCCCCCCCCTCCGTCCTGCTAATTAATTTCTGAATATATTTCCTTCCTCTTTTGATATGCTTGGCAGTTATGTAATTTATTATTTTCTAGTGACAAGTCCAATGATTATTCTTTTTGGTGTGCATTCAAACTTTTTTATATTCGTAACTTTGCATTCCCCATTCTTCTTCTCTCCCTCTCTCCTTCTCTCTCCCTCTCTCCCTCTCTCCCTCTCTCTCTCTCTCTCTCTCTCTTGCTGTTTCACAAAAGGCTGATTAAGCAGTCCTTTAACGCACAAACAACAGATATTATAATTATATATTCTTTTTATATGACAACTACTGAAACAGATTTTTTTTTTCAAGAGAATTGTATTGATAAACAATTGAATAAAGATAAAGAAAGACCCGCGATGAGGCTCGTACAATTTTTCTCAGATCAACAGCAAGCAAACATTTATTTATTTAGTCTTCTTTAAAAACACAGGGTAGCCCATTTAGTGCCGCAAGGCCTGCTTTACAAGGGGCCCTGTATCAAGTGGATATTACAATGTATAAAGTTAAAATACTACATAAAAACAAACAAACAAATACATAAAATACATGGCAACTAAAGCATAAATGTACAGCAGTGTTATGATAGATTTACATAGAACTTGTTAATATAAAATAAAATCAATTGGCTTTCGTTATTGCGATATCGTAAAATAGATCCCTGTTGTAACCGTAGGTTTGTTTAACATATCTAATGTGGGTGATATTTAAACAAGCATTGCTGGTGAATTAAAAAGTTCGCTTGCAGTATATGAGAAGGAGCATTTTCTATGTTCAGTTCTTGGTTTCGGTAAGTATTATTGGCAAGAAATGATATATCGAGTACAGGAGGCGACATAACGTTTAGATACTAAGTATATAGATTACAGAGGTATTGTGGGGCAAAGTTGTGCAGTAACTTGTACACCATAAACAAAAATGAAAGCTTGTTCTTTGTACAGTTGGCTGCCACTAAAGTGAGTGAAGAAGTCCTCATGATGGTGCATTATAGTAAGAATTCAAAACCATTCAAGCTTATTTGTATTGACATCTTTCTATCCTCAATATTTCCTTTTATGTTAAAGAGCTCCAAACAGTACAACAATAGTAAATGTGCTAAAGTATGAGTGTAAAATACAATTGTTTAAAATTGTCATTAGTTAAACAAGACTTGCTTCTTCGTATACACAGGCCCCCACCCCTGCCCCCCAAAATAGGTGAAAAAGAAAGAAGAAGACGGGCCCCCACCCATAACCCCCTCCCCGGTTGAGCAAAACAAAATTAGTGCGCACTACCCCCCCCCCCCCCCCCCCGCTTATTTGCCGGCTGTTTCGCCGATAAATATTTTCTCACGAATAGGGTCCACTCCTGCGTATACATGCAACTGATCGAACCATTTTCATAACTACTTCATCAACATGTACTGCCCAATTAAGATCGTATTGGAGAATAACACCAATGTTTTTAAGTTTCTAGTAATGAACCATTTATAAATATCAGAAAATCAAAAGTGTTTCCTTGCCGACGGGATGATTTTTGGGGGATTTTTTTGGTCTGAGTTAATAATCATTCCATTATTTTAAAAACATTCATTGAGCTTATTATTTTGATTGTAAACCTGAATTACATACAGCTTTATCGTCCGCATAAGATGAGAGTGTGAGTATGTGGATTAAAATTTAGATTCGAGATACCATTCATGAACATATAACGAAGTGATCCTAGTATGAACCCTTGTGGGACCCCTATTCGGACGGGGAGAAAGTCATTTATTTTTTCCTTTAAAAAATACATATAGCTTGCTGCCTGTTACGAAAGATTCAAAACATTTCAACTCAACTCTAAAGTACGCTTTTTAACACAAAAGCAAGTCATGGGGTAAAGCGTCAAAAGCTTAGTCTAAGGTCAAGGAATGCAGCGCCAACAAATTTATCGTCATCAAAGTTCCAATTCTTATATAAAAAGTCGCAAATTTCTGTTAAGCATGTTGCGGTTAAGTGATTAGTTCATAAGACCGACCATCTGTGGAATGTTCTTTTTTTTCATCCAATTCATTTAAAGCCATATAGCTTTTTGATGAGCCCTTTACCCCCACACACACCCACACACTCACACAATTTTTTAGTCCACTTTTTGAAAAGCAAGGTACTAACAGTGACCTGATGTTGTGATGAACAAAATCACTTGCGCCGGTGTAAAAAATTAGAAGTGAATTATCTTTTAGTCTTAAGTCGATATTTGAATCATTTTTGCCAATCTGTGTAAATTTAATACTTACCGAATATTTACATAGTGGATTATAAATTAACGTCTCTGCAGAATATCCAGGAGTGAAATATGTACACACTATATATTCACACTATCATTAATCACTGCACATGGCCTCTAAATAGCTACATAAGCAGGGCCGTTACTAAAGGGGGTAAAATCCCTCCCCTTTCTAGCAGTGTCTGCAAATCGCAACGACAACGACAACACAACTACTTTTTGTTCATCCCAACTTTTCTGAAATCTTTTTTTTTTTTTGTATCCGTTGTCGGCCAATTCGTTTATCTGACGACTGTATTTCTTCTAGTTTTGTTAACAAAATCTCTGTAATTGGCACCTTTCAAAATATTTGTTTCCTAATTGTTGTGTTCCGGGACGATTTTAAATTACTATTTTGCCATCCTCCACCCTCAGTTTCCAAGTGGTGTAGCAGCGCGCGTATTCACAGCTACATGCTTTCTAGAAACAATCCTAATCTTCAAGAAGTGCCGAATAGAATGTAGCTCCGATTCGCCTTTCAAAAGCGAATGTAGACGTCGCAAGACATTCTTCGCCGAGTAAGCACAAACCCTCGCAGGCGATGAAAGTATAACATGAGCAACGGACATCGGTAAGACACAACTGACTGCATTCGATCATGGACGAAACCGTGAATGATGACAGAACATAGGCATCGATGTGGGCGACATTGCTGGCCAGGAGTCGGAAGTTTTTGAAGCTCGTGTGACCTGTTTCAAAGGTTATTAAGTTAAAGATAAAATACAAAATATGAGTTTGACTTTTTACAAATTCATTGTAAATTAGTGATAAAGTAAAGAGCTGCAATGAATTACACCCCATCAGACAAATTATTTGTCGCTGAACTTTTAGGTTGTAGGGTTATACCCAGAGGAAGGCGCGTACACAGGGGGGGGGGGTGTTTGGGGGGTTAACCCCCCCCCCCCCCCTTTGGTATTTTTCTGTGTGTAACCCCCCCCCCCCCCCCCAATAACCCTCCTACCTAAAACCCCCCCTTTGGATTTTTTTTTATTATTATAATTTTAAAAAAAAATCAAAAAAAATCCCATGGCTGACCTAAAAAAGGTGACCTTAACCCCCCCCCCCCCCCCCAACAGAGCAAAATGTCAAATTTTCAAATTTCGAGACCAAAACAAAATTAATAAAGTGTCCTCTTACCCCACCTCCCCCCCCCCCCCCCCCCCTTTGAAAAAATCCTGCGTACGCGTCTGCCCAGAGGTGCTGTAATGAATGTAACGAGTAAACATATACATCTCTGTAATGACACACGAGGCGTTATTGTTACTGCGTCAGTGATTTGTGTGGTCTTTGACGCGCCGTGGGATAGTGGCACCGTACAGCCAATGCAAATATTAGGTTTAATTAGCGTAGTATAGGTAAGTCGACACAACGCCAATTGCTAAAGACATAACCCATCTTTACAGGTGTGTGTGGGTGGGCTAGGGGAGACTGGAACACATTAAATAAAAATGTTCCTACTAATGTTCTTATCATCAAAAAAGGATTTGCTTCCTAGTTAAAATCCAAGACAACTACACGTACATGTATATCCTGGTGCATTGGATAAGGTGAATGTAGGTACTTTTCCGTATATCACTGAAGAAAAAAAAACATGAAAAACCCTTGAAATAAACTATATAGACTGATATTGTTAAAACTATTATTGATCATCACTACATATTCACCTTCTTCTCTCTCGCAGATGTAATGGTGCTCGATATTACAATCATCATCCAACCATTGGTATGACTTATCTCGGTTTATAACGAAACACATCCCGTTGTTACTGATGATATGTGAATCAGCTGCGAAGTTGGAGTAGGTCAGACTCGAACCGTCAAGCCAAGTCACACTGGATAATCCTATCCAGTAATCGAAATCTCGAACGGGGAAGTTATTCACAAGAAATTCTTGTTCGTCCTCTGATCCGATGTAGACGAGATGCATTCCAAGGTCGTCACAGGATGATTTTGACGTGTCGAAGTTTGACCTGCTTTGCGAGAAGTAATAACAGGATCCGTCATTCTCTCTTTGGCCAGCGGTACAAGCTGTAAGAGAGACAATCATGAAAAGGGGTTTATTATGATACATATGTTTTCGAACTATATGATAATGTGCTGTACAAGAATTTATATTATATTATGGTTATATCATATACATTTCTTATATGAATGTGATCTGTACAAGCATTGAATGTAAAAACAAACCGAGGAAATCATCGAACTTGGGCACCTCATATTCCGGCAGTGTAGTGGTCCATTGTACTTTAATCCAACCTGAATAGTATCATAAAACGAGAGTTTGATTCGTCACTGGAGACGAATTAGGTCGTCTTTCGTAAATTTGATGGCGGTGAATGACTTTTTGATATGCTGATAACCATACCAAAAAAACTGTCGTGTACAAGACTTTTTCAGCTACAACATATCCGAAGCTGGGAGAAAATCGGGCGAAAATAAGGCAAGATATTGCTCGAACAAGACTTGAATGTAGAATCAAGATTTCAGAAAAAGTCACCTCCCTTAGAGAATACACGCAAAATTGGGAGCATTGACATGGCTCCTTTAAAATGGGTCATGATGGGCCATTGTTAAAATGAAAAAAGTGCCACATTTTGTTTTGAAAATTGTCTCAGCTACAACATATCAAAAATTAAGAGAAAAACGATCAATTTTACACACTTACACTCAATTTTCCATAAATATGCTGACGTCATAATATTCGTTTTCTGAGTTCCAAGGCCATCATGATAATGTCACGATATAATAAATGGCCAAATGAGACATTTTATCATATTTCCAACTCATACTCCATCCAAATATTTCAAAAATTGGGGTCCCATCGCATCTCAAAGAGTATAATGTATTTTGTATAGGCATGTTTTTCCCCACACAAGCTCGCGGGCACAGACAACGGACGCTCATTCCGTTATTAGAGACTTTTAGATTTGCACCGAGACCGTAGAAATACTGACTGGGTTCCAGCGGGGTGCTAGTCTGATCCCAGTGTTCTTACCAGAGGAGAGGATCGCTAATAGGTGACGCAGTTAGCTTGAGAAAAACTCTCATAACCCTATGACGAGAACATGACAAGGCGGGTTGGGTCGCCTTCAAATAAAGCCTGTCCTGCACCGGGCAGCAGCGATGCAGTACCTATAGTACCAAATCTTGGACAACGGTGGCTATGGGGGAGCAGAGGGCAGGTCGGTATCAATGCTTCTGGCTTCTGTACTGCGATGGAAGGATCTGGCCGCCCACCATTATTTATTGGTCACGTTTGTCATCATGATCGAGAGTACAAAATCAAAAAATCAAGTGGGTATCGGAAGGTGGAACCCGCAGGCTGGAAGATACGTCAAGAGCTACTGCGGAAGAGAGAGGTACTGCTCGTAGTACGCTTGCGGGTGATGACGGATCAGGATCAAAGCCTCTTGTAAACCAATCAATGTAGCCACGTGGAACGTGCGTGGTACGTCAGATGGGAAGGTGAAAATGGTGGAGAAGGAGATGGCTATAAATGATATTAAACTTTTGGGAATATCTGAATCATGGTAGTTTGGACAAGGCAGATTTACATCAGATGAAGGAAGTACAATCATCTTTTCAGGGAAAGAAAGTGGAAGGAAGCGAAGGGGTGTGGGATTCATCATAGAGAAGGCTACCGCTAAATGTGTCTTGGGATATAACCCGATCAACGAGAGGATTATGACTGTGAGATTACAAGGGCATCCTATGAATATCTCCATAATTCAGGCACCGGAGGAAGAAATCACGGATTTCTATGAGATGGTGCAAGATGTCGTAGACAGCATTCCTAAGAAAGATTTCCTCATGATATTGGGTGACTGAAATGCCAAGATTGGTAAAACGAGGGAAAAATCTGAGTTCATTGGCAATTATGGTCTTGGCATCGGAAATGAAAGAGGAGATCGACTGGAAGAATTTTGTGTAGCAAACAGCTTCATCATTGGTAACACGTTGTTTGAGCATCATCCCAGAAGACTGTGAACGTGGATGAGTCCGGGAGACAGAGCCAGAAACCAGATAGACTACATCATGGTCAAGAAGAGGTGGCGAACTTCACTACAGAACGTCAAGACAAGACCAGGTGCTGACTGTGGCAGCGATCATCAGCTGCTTGTGGCTAAACTGAGACTAAGATTGAAAGCTAAGAAATGTGATTCAGCTCCCACAAGGTATGATGTGGAAAATATCCCTTCTTAATTCTCAGTGGAAGTGAAGAACGAGTTTGAGCTGTTGTTGAGAAACGATGAAGCAGAGCAAACACCAAATGAGCTGTGGGAAGACATGAAAGAAACATTTAAAATTGCAGCAAAGAATCACATCCCAAAGAAAAGGAAGCGGAAACAACGGTGACCATGGATCTCAAATCAGACTTTTGACATTGCTGATGGCAGGAAGAGGGCAAAAGCAAAACGCAATAGAAGAGAATGGACGAGACTCAATAAGGCGGTAACAAGTAGTGTGAAGGAGAACAAAAGGAAATACATCGAGGGGGAGTGTGAAGACCTAGAGCGTCACAAGAACAACTCTAAGGCAGCATTTGCAATTGTGAAAGAAATCACAAAGAAAAGAATCCCAAGACTGGATGTAATTAATTATGAAAATGGCAAAACACTGACGGCGAATGAAGACATCAAGGAAAGATGGGTGCAGTATAATACCAAGCTGTTTGCTGCACAGGAACAAGTTGACACTCAGTGGGAGGAAAGTGATGAAATGGAGCCCACTCCATTAAGATCAGAAGTGGAGCTTGCAATGAAACAACTGAAGGATGGCAAGTCCCCTGGCTTTGACAACTTGACTTCCGAGATGTGGAAGGCTACAGGTGAAGAAGGTACTGACCTGATGTGGCGTCTCTGTTGCAATATCTGGAATAGTAGGGAGTGGCCCAAGGACTGGTGTAGAGCCGTTTTATACCATTGCTAAAGAAGGGAGATCTGAAAGAATGTGCAAATCACCGAACGATCAGCTTGATTAGTCATGCCAGCAAAATACTTCTGAAGGTGATTAGCAGAAGAATGAAAATCAAACTGCAAGCCGAGATCTCAGATGAGCAAGCAGGGTTCCGTGAAGGTAGAGGGACAAGAGAACAGATTGTCATTATTCGAAACATATTAGAGAAATGCAGAGAACACAAACATTCCCTCTATTTGTGCTTTATAGACTATAGCAAAGCATTTGACTGTGTGAGCCACTCTCATTTGTACAATACAATGGCAAAGATGGGGTTCCCAAGTCACATCATCGAACTGATCAAAAACCTCTATCATGACCAAGAAGCAACAGTGAGAACCAGTAACGGCAACACTGAGTGGTTTGGAATTGGCAGGGGAGTACGTCAAGGCTGTATACTGTCTCATAACCTGTTTAATATTTACTCTGAGGACATTATGAGAAATGCTCTGGAAGGATTCACGGGGGAAGTTAAGTTTGGAGGTAAAAAGATCACGAACCTAAGTTATGCTGATGACACTACTCTCGTTTGCAGCAGCAGAGCGGAGCTGATTGATTTATTGAATCGCATCAACCAGGCAAGTGAAGAGAAAGACCTTCTTCTAAACACCAAAAAGACAAAAATAATGGTTGTCGATAGAGATTATGATAACACTGACTTCACCCTAGCTGGAAATAAGATTGAAGTAGTAAACCGGTTTGAGTACTTGGGCTCAATTATCACTAACAAAGGAGAGAGCACCACAGAGATAAGAAGAAGGATGGCAATGGCAAGATCAACAGTACTGAATATGTCCCACATCTGGAACAGCCGAGGCCTATCTCTTAGTCTGAAGGTTCGTCTGCTTCAGGCAACTTCTTTCTCTACTGCTACAGTACTTACGGAAGTGAGTCCTGGGCCATGGCAGAAATGACAGAAAAAGAGTTGATGCCTTTGAAATATGGTGCTACAGGAGGCTGTCGCAGGTGTCATGGAAAGATAAAAAGACAATTGTGTGGGTCCTGGAAAAGATTGGAACAGACTTGACCATCAGAAGGGAAATCATGGAAAGAAAACTTAACTATTTTGGGCACACTGTTAGGAGATCTGAAGGTATTGAGAAGCAATTACTGCAAGGAGCAGTCGAAGGAAAACGGGGTAGAGGTCGTACACCAATATCTTGGACTGATGATATCAAGAAAGTGTCTGGACAAGGAATGAAAGGTGCAACACAAATGGCAGCTGAAAGAGTTGCATGGCGTGCTCTCGTGAAGGCCACAGCAGCGCTTTACAGCGCCACCTGAAGTTGAGGATGATGAGATTTGCACGACGAGAACGTGGACTGCTACGACGTGTGACATCCTTTTAAGGCAATGTGACGTCCTTTGAAGGCACTGGCAGTGCCTTAAAAGGATGTCACACATAGCAGTCCACGTTCTCGTCGTGCAAATCTAAGTCCCTATTAATGGCCATAAAGAGAACATGGTATGAAATTGTTCAGAAAAAATGGGGATTATGATCAAATGTTGCGTACGGCAATGACGAAACAAAATGCGCGCGAATTTTTTTTGAAATGCTTAAAATGGCCTAAAACGTACTCTAATTTAATTAAAAAGTGATTGTGAACATTTTGAAATTTAGCGTACGCGCGCGTTTATTGACCTGAAATTGACCGGACGGAAAGTGACCTTGATCGTGATAAATATGAATGAGAAATGACTTTCCGTTATGAAGATATAATCATGAGTTGATTTTCACAAAATGGTCTCTGGATGACGTCATGATAACTTGATGAACTTGAAAATGTTGCGGACACATCTTAGCCTAAGGATCTATGACTATGCCAAAATTGAAAGAAATTCACTGTACCGATCTAAAAGTTATCGTCTGCTCACAAAAAGTGTAGAAATAAATTTTTAAAAAAAAAGAAAATTCGGACGAAATCAATAGATGATCTGTCGATGACATACTACAGTCAGGGGCGTCTTCAAAGGGGGGGGGGGTGTGGGGGTGCGACACCCCCCCCCCCCCCACCCGTAAGGAAATTGTCGGTAAAAGTGCGCTGCCGTCGGGAAAAAAAGAGAAAAGGGGAAGGGGAAAAAAGAGAGGGAAAGGGAAAGAAAAGGAAAATAGAAAATTTAATTCGTCATGGGGACGAATTAGGTGGTCTGTCTTCACTTATGATAGATTTGAGAATGGGAGAAGTTATATAGACATGTAAACAATAATGATCATGATGACCATGATGATGATCATGATAGTAAAGGTGATGATGATGGTGATAATGATAATGTTATATGATGATAAAAACGATAATGTTAATGATGATGATGAACATTAGCATAATCTTGACATCTGATTGAAAGAAATGATAAAATATTTAGATAGCATATAGTCTCAGCTACAACATACTAAAATTTGGGAGAAAACTGTTGAATAACAACCAAGATACTGGTCAAAACACATTGTCATTCAGATTCATGTTTTGAAAAAAGTGACCTCCCATAGACATAACACGCAAATATGACAAATTATGCATTGTCGCCTTTAATCGAATATTTCACTATGATGACGTCATCCAAAAGAAAAATAAATTACATATTTCTGATAGAGAATTATCTCAGCTACAATACATTAAAATTTGGGAGAAAATCGATCACCGATAAGTGAGAAAATCTCAATTAAACAAAGACAAAAATAAAATACATTTGTTTGAGTTTAGATGCCAATATGATGACTTTGTTTCACTTTGTACGAGTCAGGGTGGTATGAAATCATATCTCCAACTCATGCTTTTTCCAACCATGATATAAAAATTGGGGGTCGATAGACTATCTGAAGAGCAATTTCGATTTTTAAAATGGCATTTTTTTGATCAAATTTGCATTATATTGCCCATAGCAGCAAGCGCGGATTTTGAACTTTGACGCACGCTCACGGCCTTATGAAATATGAAGAGTGACTGAAATTAATGTAAATTGTCAGTTACGTTAAGAGGAATTCAAATCATGTAAACATTATGAATTTAACTTTTTCCTCGCGATGTGAGCGCGCACAACGCGCGCGGGGACACGTACGGACGGAAAATGTTGAAATGCTTAAAATGACCTGATTCGTACTCTCGTTCAATAGTTAAGTGATTTTGAGCAATTTTAAATTTTGACGCGCGCGTTTGCGCGCGTCATGACCTTTATTTGACCTTTGATGACACGACCTGTTGACCCTTAACCTGAAGTATAAGTGATATGAATATGAATGAACCTTGAGTACGCATCATGAAGATATGATGGATAATGTGATTTCACAAAATGGCGCCTGGATGACGTCACGATAATTTGATGACCCTGAAAATGTTCCTGTCACGTCTCATGATGATTACCTATGACTGTATTAAAATTGAGAGAAATTGGGTTGATGGATATTGAGAAATCGTTAGCACAAAAAACTGGAGAAATAAATAAAAATAAATAATAAAGAAATAAATAAAGAAAATTCTGACGAAATTAATAGATGGTCTGTTGACAACAGACCACCTAAAAAGAATAAAAAAAGAGAAAAGGGAAACGAAAAAAACGGGGGGTGAAAGAGAGGTGAGAGAGGAGAGGTAGGAGCCTGAGCGAGGAGGAGTAGGAGTAAAAGAGAGAGGGGGTTGTTGGGTGGAGTCGTCTCGTCGAGAGAGCAAGAAAGACAAGGGTAAATATGTTGCTATGTCGGTATTCTTGCTCGATCCTCGTGTACTATATCAATGCAGAATTTTGAAGTCGGTGAGATGTATACTGTCGGTCGGCCGACAAGTTTTTTTTCCCTACGAACTGTGACTTTTTTATCCGCTGTGACGACTTCGAGAGTGACTACAACTATAATATTTATATTTGCTCGAAGTTTCACTTTCCTATGATATCAGCTAAATAAATCAGAGGTTTAAAATTTTCGGGGAAACTAAATTCAAAGAAGGATTAAGAGTCAACAACGGAACGACGAATCGTCTTCCTTTCTCTATATTTTGATGAAAAGCCAAAGGGAGGGGAAAACTTCATTTAGACGAGTCGAAAACGGTACAACGGATCGTCTTCTTTCTCTAATAATTTAAGGAAACGTCTAAGCTTCCGCGATTCGTGCGGGAGGGGGAAAAACTGAATTCAGATAAGGATTAAGAGACGAGAACAGTACAACGAATCGTTTGCCTTCTCTCGTAATTTAAGGAAACGTCAAAGCTTCCGCGCTTTGCGCCGTAGGGGGAGAAACAGAATTCAGACAAATTAGGGTTAAAAGTCGCGAACGGTACAACGAATCGTCTGCTTTCTCTAATAATTTAAGGAAACGTCAAAACTTCCGCGCTTCGCGCTACAGGGGGAAAGTGAATTTAAACAATCAGGGCTTATTAAGAGTCGAAAACGGTACAACGAAGCGTTTCCTTTCTCTAATAAATTAATGAAACCTCAAAACTTCGGCGCTTCGCGCGGGAGGGGTAGAACTAAATTTAGTGATGTTTGATCATACAAATATACAATGACACTCGAGGATCTACCTGAAACTATTCGCATCGAAGGAACACTATAATGAGTACGAATAGTTTGTTCCGAGAATGGGTCATTGTATATTTGTTTTATATCCCTTCCATCTGTATCATTCCTTGTACACTTCTGTAATAACATTCACATCATAAAAGAAATACAAGAAAATTGCACGGCTCAAATAAAACAAATGAATCCCTGCAAATATATGTTTAGCTGGCGCTATACAAGACTGTACTGCGGTAGTGTATTGCAATTACTGCACGGCGTAAATTGCACGGCTTGAACGTCATGACACCGTGGGAGTTGGCCGCGCGGGGGCATTTGAACTCCCGTACGCTCGCTGGATTTTAACAGTGGGAGCGGGGGGGGGGGGAGGGACACATACTTTCTTTTTAACGGGAAAAGGTGAACTGCTCGTGACGTCAGCAATAAACAATGGAACTGTTTGTCAGGAAACGTCTTTTCTAGTAAAACTGTTCTTTGTCTTTGTTTGTACACTCCTAATGTATCAATCTTACGATAAGGGACATAATACATTTTAACTATTTTACTCTGGTAGAGAAAAAAAATTATATTATGCCTTTTACAGACTTAGAAAATGAAGACCCTCACCGTACTGAAAATCAATAGTTTCTACTTAATTTTCTGTACGTACCGGCACTGTTTTCTTGTTATAGTTTTCTTTTTACCGGGAAAAGGAGAACTGTTCGTGACGTCAGCAATAAACAATGGAACTGTTTGTCAGGAAACGCCTTTTCTAGTAAAACTGTTCTTTGTCTTTGTTTGTACACTCCTAATGTATCAATCTTACGATAAGTGACATAATACATTTTAACTATTTTACTCTGGTAGAGAAAAAAAATTATATTATGCCTTTTACAGACTTAGAAAATGAAGACCCTCACCGTACTGAAAATCAATAGTTTCTACTTAATTTTCTGTACGTACTGGCACCGTTTTCTTGTTATAGTTTTCTTTCTACCGGGGAAAGGAGAACTGTTCGTGACGTCAGCAATAAACAATGGAACTGTTTGTCAGGAAACGTCTTTTCTAGTAAAACTGTTCTTTGTCTTTGTTTGTACACTCCTAATGCAACAATCTTACGATAAGGGACATAAGTGATTTTAACGATTTTATTCTGGTAGAAGAAAAAAAAATATTTTGCCTTTTACAGACTTAGAAAACGAAGCCCCTCACCGTACTGAAAACAAATCCTTGGTTTATACTCAATTTTCTGTACGTACCAGCATTGTCTTCTATTTCATTTTCACAAATGTAATAGGACGCCCCGGAACAGCTGCTGTCATACCATCGAGATTGTAGTCCTGTAATTAGGAAACAAATTCCTCCGTCATTAAAGATCTGAGATGCGAAGTAATTGTCGTTTTCACCGTTTGCGAAATTGTTGTAGTCCAAGCTTGAGCCATCTATCCAGCTCAGTTGGGATAAACCTATCCAAAGCTCTTTATTACCAGATGATATGCTACTCTGCATGAAGTTTTGTTCTTCCTGTGATCCTATGGAGACAAGATGCATTCCAAGGTCCTCGCAGGACGATTTTGACGTGGCGAAGTTTGACTCGCTTTCTGAGAAATAATAACAGGACCCGTCATTCTCGCTTTGATCAGATTCACAAGCTGCAAATAAAAGAGAGAGAGAGAGAGACATGGAGACGAGAATGGGAAGAAGAGGTGGACGGAAGATATATGAAAGGATTTTGGGCACAGCGAGGAAGAGGGAGGGCGTGATTGATCAAATAATGATCACATGTTTAGGTTAAGTTTCGCAGATTACATTTTCATGCCATACATACACTTCTCGGTTGATTCGCTCAAGTAAAAAAAAAATTAAAAAAAATCAGTTGCTTATAACGATCGGTCGCCAGAAATATCAAACCATCATTTGGTCAATTAGTTAAAGTTCACATAATTATAAAAGGGCTTTTCCCCTTATCCTACATGCAAGCTATTTTATATGTAATATTGGTATATTGTTATTTGTTTTTTCCTGTATATTTTTAGCCTTTTCTGAAATCCAAAATAATGAGTAGAAGAACGATATAGCAGGTCATGATAAAGAATTAATTACAGAATTTCTATACAAATGTGACTTTATTCATGTAATTATTTTACATTTCTGCAGATGGAGTTATCTTTCTTCGTTATCTTCGTTATATTAAACCAACACCGCCCAGTGACTGCTAATCTAGGTGAGTATTTGATGGATGTTATATTACTATTATACAAGAAGCTCAAAAATCCAGACAAAAGATCGCCGGGAAAGTTTGTAAAAAACAATTTAGATAATAAGTAGTAAAATATTATATTGTGAACAAAAACTATGTATTTTTACTTTAAAACACTGTAATTGGCTTTTATTTATTTCACCACTATATTTTGACGATTGAATGTTAATAACGTCCCGATCGAGGCACACACAAAATCAATGTGATAGAAATATGTGGATGAAAGAAAGGTGATAAGAAGACACCCATCAAATACTCACCTAGATTAGCAGTCACTGGGCGGTGTTGGTTTAATATAACGAAGATAACGAAGAAAGATAACTCCATCTGCAGAAATGTAAAATAATTACATGAATAAAGTCACATTTGTATAGCGCTTGATACTACGTTTCTAAAGGCCCGGTCACACAGGGAGGACGCATGGGGAACGCACGGCCAGCGCATTGGAAATTTGCAATTTGGGCCAGTGCGTTGTCGTTCGCTAGGCGTGCGTCATCATTCGTTACTCGTTCGTCGAGCGCGCTGGACCAACGCTGGACCAGCGCTATGCATGCGTCGTTATTCGCTGTGTGCGTCGGGATTTTTTGAGCATGCTCAAAAACGTGCGCCGAGCTCGACGCATGAATATACACGCCAAAGGCACGCCAGACATGCGCCGGAGCGCGCTAGACCAGCGCCAGACATGCGTGGAGCGCGCTAGACCAGCGCCAAACAAACGCGGAGCACACGCCCTGTATACGCCCAGCGCGCTAGCTACACGCCGTGCATTTTGTGTCAGCTCGC